>NC_136982.1:40066762-40081762 GCF_032717465.1 Coenobita brevimanus
GCTGAGAAAGACGTCTGGAGAAAGAAAAAAATACGATAGCTGAGAAAGACGTCTGGAGAAAGAAAAAAATACGATAGCTGAGAAAGACGTCTGGAGAAAGAAAAAAATACGATAGCTGAGAAAGACGTCTGGAGAAAGAAAAAAAATACGATAGCTGAGAAAGACGTCTGGAGAAAAAAAATCCTGTGACGAAGAAAAACGTTTGAAAAAAAAAATACCAAAGAAAAGTCTGGAGAAGGAAAAGATAGAAATGACGTGATTGTAGTAGTAGTATTAGTAGTTATAACCCCATGCTCATCTGAACGAAAACCCGGTGGACTGCAGGCTGAGTTCCCATCCTCCGGCAGTCCACCCATACTCCTTTCCGGGGACAGGGAAGTAGTTGAGGGACGTTTGTATGGCCAGGCAATTGAACCGCCCTGTTATACCGATGCCACCACTTGAAGGCGTCCCTCTCCAGCACCAGTGAAAATAAAAATAACAATAATAATAATAATAATAATAATAATAATAATAAAGATACAGCATTCTTCTGAGCTAAGCAGTTCGACTCCTCCTCTTCAACCCAATGACGTGTTTTCCATTTTCTTCTTGCTAAAGCACCTCATGACAATTTAATGCGGATATAAGGAAAATTTTCGACCTATAAGGGGTTGATACAGCGTTCATTAACCCCTTCGCTGCCCCACACACACACACACACACACACACACACACACACACACACACACACACACACACACACACACACACACACACACACACACACACACACACACACACACACACACACACACACACACACACTTAGCCTAAATGAGTTGGGGCCAGGCTAATTAACATTCATGGCATTGCAGTGAGGGTGACACAAAACAAATCTGATATTTCTAGATGCTACTGCTTTCCCTATTTTATGCGTGGGAATACGGGATGATGATGATGATAGTGATGATGATGATGATGATGACAGGAGGAGGAGGATGTGATGATGAAGATATACGGTAATAATGATGAGGAGAAGGTGGTGGTGGTGATGGTGGTGATGATGTGATGATGATGATGATAGAGAAAGAGGAGGATGTGATGATGAAGCTATAATAATGATGGAGAAGGTGGTGGTGGTGGTGGTGGGTGGTGGTGGTGATATGGTGATGATGATGATAAAAATGATGATGATGATGATGATGATTTACAGGATATCAACAATGGCACCCCGACAACGAGCTGTGAACAGGGCCGTATTATAAATGGCTTTGAAGTTTCCGTGACATCTCTTCCATAGCTATTTATTCTACACATTGCGTCCCTTCTAATTTACTGACGCAGATTAAACTTAATTAATTTATCAAAGGAAGCTCTGTCGATATTAAAAACGATGAAACACAGGGGATGATAGATTATTAAGGTGCAATAAAGAAAACAATTCGCTGAAGGAAAATTGTTAAGTCCCAAAGTTAAGAGTCGTGTTACCCAGCAAGGCGATAACAACTATAGTTCGTTCACTTTAAATTGTAAGAGAGTTTCGTCCTTTGGCAGCCGCTTTCGTTCGTTCAATAGCAGAATAAGACAATACTACAGCTCTATATCCTTCCCATATATATTTTTTTTTCCAAGATTAACTTCATATAGACGGAGTGAGGGCAATCTTGAGTTATTAAAATAAACTTAAGATCATTTTCCTGTCGTAACTAAGGCTTTTTTACATGCAGGAGAGACAACGAAAGTACAGAATCTTCCTATATCTCTTGTTCTTCCTGTAAAATGTATATAGGTGGCTTGGAAGGCTCCGTAGCACCTTATCCTCAGCGATTAACTTTTGCTTATGACACGTTTTTATCTGACTGTACCTTGCTTATAATTAAATCGATGGTAATACCTAAAACAAAAGTAATATCAAGACGGAATACATAATAAATCGCAAAGAAAACGATGCTACGGAACCCCTAATGCCAGAGAGAGAGAGGGGGGGGGGGAGGGTGATGTGCTCGTGACTCCCACACCGTTACCATGGCAACCACTGACCTGGCCAACGTCACACTCTCCAGTCACCCTCATTAACCCCTTCACACCGAGGACGTCTCAGGGTATAGCTTTAGCTTAATCTGTCTCCTGAAGATTTTATTGAGAGGGAGAGAGAGAGAGAGAGAGAGAGAGAGAGAGAAGGCTATAATTATCTAACCCCTCCAGTTCGAAGTCTCTCCTAAGCTGGACAGAATAACCTGAGGAAAACAATAAATAAATAATAAATAAAATGGACATAAGCACATCAAACAAACATGGTTACTTATTTCAGCCTCTCTCTCTCTCTCTCTCTCTAACATACGATTCAGTTCAGTTTAGTACTAGAGGCCTGTGCTATGAGGCTTAAAATATTTACATTCGGTAGCCAGAATACATTAAATACAATACCCCTCTAGCGACAAGTAATACAGATATTCAGAAATGTATCACCAAAGTCGGTATTCTCGTCGGTTAAGGAGGCACCCTAACACCTCTTCCTAAGCGATTTATTTGTATTATTACACTATGTTATCGTCTTCTGTGTTAAAATTATTGCAAGATCACCGTACTCTTCGTAAATAAGGTTCAAAAGGATATTAACCAGCAGTATTCAAAAACAAATCGCAAAGGAAGCGGTGCTACGTCTTTAAACGGCCTATCACCACAAGATCTGTTCTGAACTTATGATGGAACTCTGCTATACTCTGTTCACTTCACCTTGGCCTAAAATTGCCATTTCTTCATCATGAATATATATACCTGGTATATACAGTATATACCGTATATATATATATATATATATATATATATATATATATATATATATATATATATATATATATATATATACCGGTAGGAAATATACAATACATACACACATATATGTAACGGTATGTATATAAAACAATAGATTAACACTAGTCACGAAGAAGTGCCACGAAAAGGATGTTGAGCGACAGTATTGTCATTAGGCAACTGCCACTGATCTACGTGAAATATGCTAGAAAAAAGGATGAAAATTCGGGCAGAGAGAGAGAGAGAGAGAGAGAGAGAGAGAGAGAGAGAGATTGAATTAACCCCTCAAGTCCGATGACACATTTTCCATTTTAACTTTGAGGTCAGGAAACTTTTATTCGAATTTAGGGGAGAAGGGGGGGAAAGGGGGACGGAGGATTCGATACAGCATTCCCACACCTTTTCAAAGTTAGAGATTCTTCTGAACTTAAAGGAAATTGTCTGAGGAAAATACATATCATTGTTGTGAAGGGGTTTGGCTGGTACTGCGTCTCATCCCTAAAGTTTGAACATCGTCCCCAAAGTGAGGAAAATCGTCTGACTGTCGAAAATAAAATAAAATAAGCATAAAACAATAAGCTCATGGAAAGTCTATAATGGTCTGTTCTATGCCTTCCGTTAAACCCTCTCATGCACGGGGTAACTCTCCTGTATCAGGCCTGTTGTATTCCAGCCAAAAGACTGTAGTTATGTGGTTATTCAGTTGTGCATGAGTTACAGGATCCTCACCGTTATTACCGTTACTACTGTTACCGTTAACCCTCTCACGTCGGGATAACTCTAGTGGGACTTCTGTTTCTGCTAACCTAACGCCTGACAATTTTATTAATCTATCAGAGGAGTTTGAGTACCAGTATATAAGTTACCCATCATTCAATTTATCCAACCATCCACCTATCCATTCATCAGTCCACCCATCCATCCATCCATTCACTCAAATATCCATGCACCTACCCAACCATCCAGCCCTCCACTCAACCAACCACCCACCTATTCATCCATCCACATAACCATCCATCCATCCACCCACCCAACCATCCATCCAACCACACAACCATCCATCCATCGTTCTTCCTCCTTTATAACTTCATCAGTCCATCCAACCATGACTGTCCTTCTTATCACCTCACCCATCCAACCATCCATCCATCCATCCATCCACTCCCTTATTACACACGGGGTCCCTGAGTGTAATAATCCAATATAACCTCTGTGCAAGAAGTCCTGAAGGTCTGTTTTACCCTGTCCTCACTACCCCAGTAATGGCAATCGATAGAGAGGAGGGAGGTATGAGAGGGGGGGAGGGAGGAAACGGATGAGAGAGAGAGAGAGAGAGAGAGAGAGAGAGAGAGAGAGAGAGAGAGAGGGGGGGAGAGTGAAATGATGTATCAGCGGGAGGGAGGAAGTGTGGAAACGGTTGAGAGAGAGAGAGAGAGAGAGAGAGAGAGAGAGACGGAGAGAGAGAGAGAGGGGGGGGAATGAAATGATGTATCAGCGGAAGGGAGGAAAAGTGTGGAAACGGTTGAGAGAGAGAGAGAGAGAGAGAGAGAGAGAGGGAAATGAAGGTATCAGCGGGAGGGAGGAAAAGTGTGCAAACGGTTGAAACGAGAGAGAGAGAGAGAGCAAGGAGTCAAAGCAAATAGTAAATGTGTGCAAGGCGTATAATGTGTAAAAATGAGAATGAACAAGGACGAAGTGAGACAAAGGATAGGGAACAATGCCAGAGAGAGAGACAGACAGACAGACAGACAGACAGACAGAACAGACAGACAGAGACAGACAGACAGACGGACAGGGAGGTCACAGAATTTAGTAAATGGGCGAAAGGATGTAAATAGAGAGAGAGAGAGAGAGAGAGTGAGAGTGATCGTATGGCTCTCAGCCAAGTTGTTGACTCAGCCTTGACAGCTTCACTCTCACGCACTTGATCTCACTTTACTCTACGCACTCTATCTCACTCACCCTAATCTATGCATTGTCTCACTCACTAATATACCCATTCTATCTCACTCTAACTTACGCACTCTTACTAACTTTCGCCATGTATATAATTATCACACTTTTCAACTCACGCACTTTGTCTAACTCACTCACTCTGTATCAAGTACTTTAATTCACCCACCCTTTCATGCACACATTCACTCTATCTCACTGTGGATACATTAAACACACACACACACACACACACACACACACACACGAGGAAAGCGTCGGACTGGTAACCTATCCCGTCACAATACAGCCGACGAGATCCACTACAAGTAATATTCTGCGCGATCACTGAAATTCGAAACAGCCAACCATATAAAAATCAGCGTAGCCCACTGGTAAATTCAAACTACTTAGATCAATATAAATCCACTCATTCAACGTCAGGTCTATATCGATCAAATCATACTCCGCTTCTGCAGGTCTGTTTCCTTGTTTCAGGACAATTTGGGTACAACTGCGGACATAAATACGGTACTGATCCACTTAACAATAAATAGCAAGCAAGTCATCTTTTTGAAACCTATTTGGAGACAATAATAATAATAGTACCGTAGTAGTAATAATAACAATATAATAACCTATAATCGTTCGACCAAAAAAGTGGAATTATATTAATGTTCTCGACTATGCAATGAAGTCAGCTAGTGTTTGTGCAGGTCCCTTAGTTCCTTTCAGTCCGGTGACGTGGTTTATTACGTGTTTTGTTAATTTATTCATACTATCCCACGACGACTCTATTCAGTTTGGGGGAGACCTTTTGCAGTGATGGGATAAGTGAAAGCTACAGTTAAGCTATCCATTTCAAAAAGCTTCGTCATAACTGAATAAAATCGTCTAAAAGTAGAAAATAAAAAAAAAAACAGGGAAGGCTTAGATTTTTTAGTCCACTGAGATCCTAAAAGTCACTTCAAACTCACTTAAAGGTCACTTACAATTCACTTAAGTCATATCAGGTCTCGACGTTATTTCCGGCCTTATCAGCGCTTCCACACACCATGCACCGCAGGGAAAACATCTGATACCGATATATATTGGTGCTCCTGTCAATGGGTTTATCTGACAACGCGTGCAGGCCTCAAAACGTCCATGCTATTGCTGGTGAAAGGTCAAGGCAGACTTATAGTGGTCATCTGGACACACACACACACACACACACACACACACACACACACACACACACACACACACACACACACACACACACACACACACACACACACACCTACTGTATACGAAACGTTCACTCAGCCTACACACACACAAATGCCATAATCCTACCCGTTTCCTCAGAGAGAGAGAGAGAGAGTAATGTGGAGGATAGACACAAACCCCACTCACCCCTTCACTACAAGAGACCATAAATCGCCTGGTGGAAGCAAGAATAAAGCATGTCATAGGAGTGAAGGGGCTAGTCTGTCTGTTTTCATCTGACGGAACTGAGTCACTTATGATTTGAAAGTCGTGGTAGGCCTAGTTCAGAATTCGCTGAGCCTTGGGTCTGAGATTCGAATGAACCTCCTTGGTTACTAAACAAACTCATCCTCTAATCTGACTAGGCCATCAACAGAGCTGAAAGGCGTTACGGATCTTTGCTAACTAAAAATAAATAAATAAATAGCTGAACGATACACAGTGGTTCATAGGTACGCAGATTTAATATATATATATTTTTATGTATGACTTGGTACGATATGTCACGAAAGAACTTAAAAAAAAAAAAAAAAATGGCTTCCTGATATCTGTTTGCGGCTGAATGGTTGTTGTGGATTATTGGTTCGGGGAGAGAGAGAGAGAGAGAGAGAGTGTGTGTGTGTGTGTGTGTGTGTGTGTGTGTGTGTGTGTGTGTGTGTGTGTGTGTGTGTGTGTGTTTGTGTTCAGGGGGGTGTAGATAAGCGAGAAGTGGGACCTACAGGGTGAAGTATAACCTATGAATATCAGCGTTGTCCTCATCTTGTACGGTTTGGGTTAATTATTTCGTCTCAACATTCAAGGGGTTGAGAGAATTTCAGTAAGAGCAAAGAAATAAATAAATAAAACTAAAATACACTTAATGGAGTGGGTGAGGTGTAGAGGGGATATTTTGCCGGTGAAACTGGATGGGAGAAGGGGCCACTGTGGGTTGAGGTTACTTCTGAGGGATAAAACTTCTGGAAAACCAAAGTGGAGTAGAGAAGAAATGGACATGAAGAGTGGAGACGAGCGGGCGGGACTGGCTGGAACGGTGGGCTATGAAGTAAAGAAAAATGTGAGTTGTACGTCTGTCAGTAAGGTACAAATCAAAGTTAGAGTTCGATCGGCAAGGCAAGGAGTGTGAAGTGGCAGGGTTTGCTAAGAATGCGGGAGAGGATGGGGGAGTTAACCTGATGAAGACTGGCGTTATGTAGGGTTATGTTAATCATGGGAAGGTTTATTGCACAGATTTCTCCCAGAACTGTGGTGTGTGTGTGTGTGTGTGTGTGTGTGTGTGTGTGTGTGTGTGTGTGTTGGGGACCGAAGGGACAGGGATGGTTTGTGGTGGGTTGTAGAGCTAGGAGGGTGAACATCGGAAGTCTACATTTTACAAAAACTTACGCAGTAGGTTGGATTTTGAAGTGTGTTTTGAAGGTTTAAATCAAAGTTATCTTCACAGAGCATAAACTCCTCAAGTAAGCACATATTCCTCCCGTAGATCAGGGCTTATGCGACACAAGGTTAAGTTCTCTAGTCAAAGAAGGAAAAAATCCCCTCCGGAACTCTCACCCACAGGTCTTGGCTATGTAACTTAAATATGTGTGACCCCCCTCCTTTTCCTTTCCCATCAATGAAATCCTGGTCATCCTTGGAATATTATAACCTTGCTAATTTTTACCAGAGATCATTACTTCATACTTTACTTGTTTTCTACTCCATAGGCCTAAACATCAACCATGAAATCTCTCTCTCTCTCTCTCTCTCTCTCTCTCTCTCTCTCTCTCTCTCTCTCTCTCTCTCTCTCTCTGAAGAACTAATCTGATTATATGATTTACAGTGACCCTGTTTACTGGATACTATATACTTAACAACACCAAATATATAATGAAAATAGAGCAGTGAGTTTCAATTTCCACAGCGAATCCCTGTTTACAGACACACCCCATGTGTGGGTGCAGGTACTTATTATTATTATTTTTTTTTTTTTTCGTTTTCAGGTGGGTGCGTTTTTTACCTAATTCTCTTTAGTTAAGTCCGTTTACCAATTCTCGTTATTTTATTTAACAGTTTTGCTACTCCTGTGGCAAAACTGTTTTCTGCTTAGCTTCTTAGTGTTCGCTTTCTTATGTTTGTTCACTGGATTTTGTCTACTGTATACTAAATATGCACATTTCGTACGTAGTTTTCGTGTAGCTATGATTAACCTACGAGTACTTCACTCGTTTGTTTACCTGCTTACTCAGGAGGCTTTTCCAATGTAATCGTGGCATATCCAACGTAGTTTTGTGACTGACGGCCTTCCAATTAAAGCTGAGAGGGCGAAGGCACCAGTAGGCTATAAGCGTGCTCGTCCCTAATATGTATTTATGGAACACAAGTAACTGCCATATAGGTGATGTGCCTGCATCCCTCAGTACAGTGTATTAGGCTAGTCAGCAACCACATAATAAATAAACAGAATAAAACAAGTTCTGCCATCATCATTTGCATTCTAACAGTAACCACACAGAAAGGTCAGCCATGTTCAATCAGTTTTCGGGTCTTTCACGTTTTTGCGCTCCGTTTTGTAACCATTTCATTTTTGCCCACTGACTCCCACGATGAGTATACCATTTTGTAACCTTAATTTCATTTTCGCCCACTGACTCCTCATGATGGTTATGCCATAAAAGTTAATTGTCGCTCACTCATCCACCCATTTTTGCCTTCGTCACTCAGACGTGTTCGTGTTGCTGGTTGTAATCGAAAATTTGTGGCATGCAGAATTAAACAATAATTTTTGTTTCACATAACATTTTACATTCATCGTGAAAACATAATCATTTTAAACACTATTATGTCTACGGTGCAAGAAAATATTCGGTTGTTACACTAATTGAAGTACCGGTATTCGGTTTCATAACTGGTAAGAAAATTACATTCCAACCGGCCTCCGAGGCGAAGATATATGGTAAAGAAAACAGTTACAGAACTTAAAGTAATGCGATGGCTGAAAAGAAAGAAAGAGCATACGAAACGACCCTATGTATATCAGCTGAATAATATTACATTTGTAGACGTAACCGCTGGCAACAATCTGAAAGCTTAGCTATATAGCCGTTTCGTTACATTATCAATGGGAAAAAATGCGATAAATTAAGTAAAGTGAAAAGAACTGAAACAGCCCTACACCGGATAATCTAATAAACTGGTCTGAAATAAAGAGAAAATTAGCATTTATTTTAAAGGTAATAGTAATTCCTAACTAACCTATTTCGCGTTGCAAAAAGAGAACATAGTATTACAGCACTACAAAAAGTACATACAGCCTACCGTAATGTGTCCACTTGGTACATCATCACATGAGGAATAAAACTGTTGCTAATTAAATAATGTGAGACAAGTAAAAGAAAAACTTACCTGCAGTGTTTAAACTAACAAAATATAGCTATACGGCATATAAAACATACTAATAACACTGGGAATTATAGCTTAACCTAGACATGTCACAGAAAACCACAAATAGGTTTGCCTCCACTACGGTCACGCATGTCTAATTTTTTTTTTTTTTTTTTTTTTTGCTACTACTAAAAAATCTGATTAAATTTAAGACATAATAGTTAGGGGGTTAATGAATACTAACTCCTTCAGTTCAAAAAGTCTGTTCCTTAACTCTGTGGGAACAGCAATAATAATGTCACTGTACTGAGGGAGTAATACCGTGAAATAATAGTGTACGCAATACATCCTATTATATATTCAGTACGAGATAAGGCAGGCATTATATTACTGAAATGGAAAATTTATTAGGAATAAACTCGGTAACGAAATATAATGCAATACCTATGTTAACTGTTGCTTTTCTGACATGGACAGCCTATTATTATAAACTATACAGCCACAATTCAACCTTCCATTGCCCACTGAGATTACAGAGCTCAGTGGTATTGCCCCATCAGAAGTGTACGGGCCCAAGGCTTGATTATTCAGTCCAGGAAGCTAAGGCAAAGGAACGAGACACTGCCCATGAGCGGTACGCAATGAAATACTTGAACCCTAGGACCTGAACCCTTATTAGCTATATGGTTACCATCAAACGTAGTGAGGGATTTCCTAAAGTACAGAAAATCATTGGGCCTGTTACTCTTCGTTGGGTAGTTACCTACTGTGGCGCACTACTTAAATTTAAAGCATTATTTATATAACGTATTAACCATTTCACTACCATGATGTATTACTCTTGTCAGATTACCACCACATAATTCGACGGCGGAGTTCGACTTGTAACAAAGACGTTGATTACGCTAATGTATTTCTAGGTTGAAACCTTTTCACTAAACATACCGAAACTATCTGGTGGCAACAATTTATGTTGTATAATAATTCATGGCAGTACAGTGGCTGAATCCCTGAAGAACATGAACATTATCAACTCATTTTTCTTTATGAACACACATTATAGCAACATTAAAATAATATGAACCACGACATTACTCTGTAAGAGAAACATACAGGTATCACATTTTAAAGGTCGACTTTAACACTACGATACTCGTAAAAAAAAAAAAAATACTGCTAATGTTCAAAATGATTACTGCTTATTTTATGATAAAACAGAATATTGCACCACTTTTGTACAGACAACTACAGGCTATTTTTGAAATGTAAAATAAAATGTAGCGTTTGCACCGCCTGAAAAATGTCATTTCATAAAATGTATATCAACCTGAGGGTTCTCGAGTGACATTCTTTAGGCCTACAATTGTCTTAAGTGGAATACTCCATAACCACGTCCAACACACACACACACACACACACACACACACACACACACACACACACACACACCGAAAATAGTTTCGAATATGCATGTCTTAAACTTGACACCCAGCCAAACCAGACTTTACCTGTTTGAGTTGATTCACATAATTGTTTGATGGGAAGAGTTCAAGAGGTGGAGAACGGTGTCTTGTAAGTGTGTGGGTGTGTGCAGCTGGGAGGGCAGTTTAACTCCTGACTTTTAATGACACAGTGATATATTATTTCTAGTGCGTTCCATTCATTCTGCTAGTTTTTCCTTCCAGGTTTGTTTTTATTTTCACGTTACGCCCTTTTGTCTTTTCTACTTCCAAATTTCCTTTCATCATTGCTTGGTTGTCCACGCACATTTCATATTTTATCCAGGCCAATAAAACTTTAAGTGCAATGTTAATGGTCTTGACGGTAAATTGCATTCTAAATAAAAGCATCATGAACGTTTTCTGGATCTGATCAAGGCAGGTAATCTGTAAACAGCACTTGCATAAACGCGCTTTTTCCTCGCATGCATTCTTTTTGGTCTGACACTAAAACTTCTATAAACCTGCGTGATCTTGTCTAATCATACACTTTTCTAAAAAGTTGACACTTTCTCGACTAATGAAAAATGTCTTGCATACGAAAAACGTCCAAAGGTAAGTAATTTTTCCTCGATGGGCACAAATATAAGCGAAATATAACGCGCAAATTCCCTCCTTTACATCGCCACCTCAACTGGAACTCTGAAAGGATTAGTTTTAGATTAGGAAGCCGAAGTACTCGATCCGTGGCGTTCACAGTTCCTGAATATCATGTGGCGTTCACAGTTCCTGAATATCATTGGCCAACCAGGTCACATGATAAAACTCTTTCACGTCATTGGTCTCTTCAGATACCCGTAAGTAAAACGAGCGCTGGCAGAATGACGATTATAATTTCAATCAACTATCCCATAAAGCAAATTTAGACAAGAAATTACCACACGTCCGATTATCAGCGTGAAGAATTTACGGCAGATAACAAAATTATGTACTGTGAGCTCGTCTGTCGGAACTGTGTGTATATCTGCCTTTTTTCTTATCTTTTTGTTATTGTGTCATTTCTTTCTCTCCCCAGCGACTATTTCATGGTTCTCTTCCTTAGTCGTGGCTGGAGGGATTTTCTGTTTGAGCGTCATTTACCACCCATCGTTATCAGCCTGCCTCTGCCATTGGTATCTGGGGAATATTAATTAATGGATAATCTTTCGCTTTATTGATTCTGTAATAGTACGAGGCATCTGATTGTTATCTTCCATCGCCACTGCTCCCTGTGTTGCAACAAGAGTGAGCAGACTACAATCTCTCTCTCTCTCTCTCTCTCTCATAATTATAATGACAATCGAAAATTTTATGGCTGAATGGACGATGCTAGGTTAATGACATAGATAATATCTGTTAAGACATGTTGGAGTTTAAGACAGTTTTCTGTACCAATAATGGCTGTATTAATGAATGTTTTCGTCTGTTTGTTCGGTGATTATTAGTGATGTTTAATTCTTCTTTCATCGATTGTTTTAACTGTTTTCGCCTTTTCACGACTAATACAATGCTGTTAATTTATGCAGGATGTTTCACTGCTCTGAGACCCTAGAATAGTATTAGTATTATCTATTATTAATGAACGGATCTGACTGTACATACAGAGTTTTGTGTCAGCCAAATGCTGCATCTGAAGTTCCCCGACATTTGAAATAAAAGAGAAATATGACGGAAATTATATATTTCACCAACGCGACGCTGAGCGGGCATCACTTGGCCAGCTGCAATGCCTCTGTGATTATGTAGTACTAAATAACTAACCTCCAATTTTTAATTCTCCTAATAAAACTTTTTTTTTTTTTCTGGCAATGGGGTCACCGTAAAGGAAAAGGATTTAAAAACAAGCCTCGCATACTCCAGCTAAAAGAAGGCATTATTATACTAGGCAAAATTCAACCATTTCAGTTATTGAATTCCAAGGAAAATCGCCAGCTCGAAACTCTAGACAATGGAAAATCGCTAGCCCGAAACACTGGATTCATTTACATTTAAACGATTAAGGCGATCGTTATCAAAATTTGAATGTAACAGAGGACAAATTCTAAAGAAGTAGAGAAAATGAGCTTCAAGTTTCAATTCAATTGGGTCACGAATAACAAAGATATTGAAACTAGTCTGGGGCTTCAGAGTAGTGAATCATCCAATATTGTACGTTTTTCCAAGCTCTCTGAATCCTACCTCACACATCCTTAACTGGGTGAAAGAGCTAGATTATTATTATTATTATTATTATTATTATTATTATTAATATTATTATTATTATTATTATTCTTTCATCGACTTTTGTTTTTCCGTCCCGACCCCTGATTGCTTCGCTTGCCTCTCCACAGTAACACCTCCGAAGCACCTCCCACCTACGCAGTGACCACCTCCCGCTGCCGCCCACCTACCCAGCAGCAGCAGGTGTGCAGTAGTCGCGCCACGCCCACACACCACCCATGACTGAGGTCCACGCACGCCCACACCTCCACCACCACCACCACACTCCTCCCTCACCACCACCACCACCACAATCACCATCATCCCTCCACCGCAGATCAACAGAATCATTTTGTAGGGAAGAAATTCGGGGTTTTGTGGCTGGACGGAGGGAAAGTGAGGTGTTGGCGAAGTGGTGGAGCGGTGGCGAGTTATCTCCACCACTCAGTAGACTGATATTAACCTCTCCCGTCTCTCTCTATTTCCTCTCGCTTTCCCTTTCTCCTTCCTCCTACTGCGCCTTCTCTGTTATAATCTTGGGGCTGTAGTTTTTAGAGAAATAGTTACGTATGGATTATATTGGCATCCATTTATTCAGAATTTTCACAAATAATTCCAAAGCATGATGTGTATGTGGTGTCGATCAGTACCTTTGAAATATAATCGCCCGAAATTTTATAGAGTATTTCAGTCTTCATAGAAGAATACAGTAAGAACGAGGAAGTGAAATAGAGTTTTTGCATTTAAATGGTTACGAGAAATCTGTCTCTTTCACTTCTGTTAAATTTGTGGTGTGTGTAAGAAAAGTCGTTTAGTCTCATTTTCACAGCTATCAGATCTAATCTATAATCCGTTTGTTTTCATCACCTGGTCTGCTTAGGGCAAATATGTATTCTGTGGGCGGTAGTTTTCGAGTTACATGATTATAAGATTGTGTTAATTCCATTCTCGCGGTCTTCACTAATCATTTATTAATACTGGCTATATACTGGAGGATCTGAGAAGGAAAAATATCCTTATCAGAACCAAAAATTATTTACTATGGGTACAAAAACGTTTGTAATCCAGAGCAATACTGTACGTGAAAAATGCATCCCATAGGCTTTACTGTTTGCCAAAGTATCGGCCGTGCGGAGGAGGTAGTGTGTGCGTGTATATGTGTGGTTGCGTTGCGTCAATGTAATTTATTCCATTTAGTCGGTAGTTTGGTGCTGGGTGTGGCAGCGTCTTCAATAACCATCAGAGATCTTATAATAACAGTATTAATTAATTTCAGCCATTGTAGTGCTTGTCACTCTCCCGAACCACTGCAGTAACTGTTCAATGCGTGCACATTGTCCAGCAGTGTGCCTTACATATTTGGTGGAAATTTTCAAAATACCGTTTTTCACGAAAAGACTAAAGTCTGAAACAAAGCATTAAACGTCTAATAAATTCAACATTTGGAGGGTTATATTGTGGTTCAAGGTTATAATGGGATATAAGTTTGCTCTGGCTTGAGTGGCCTTCCGTGACGAAGACATAATTTCCCTAAAAATACATTATACTTGATAATGTAATATGTAACTCTGATCTGAATGTTTTAATAATCGTGTAGTTTCAGCTCCTACCATGCTTGGCATTTTAATAGCAGATAAGCCTCTTAGGCACTCCCAGAAATAAGGTCATGGCTCTACATTGACACTCCCATATATGGAAATCTGGTTGCTCCAGTGGAAGGACCCCTAAGAGTCAAGGGGTTAGTGAAGTCTATATCTTGCAGTTCAAAGGGCTCTTTAAGCAAAGGAAAATTAGCTTTTGTAAGAATAATATACAAAAGTTATCCCAAGCATTACTGGAACACCCACAGCTACGTGGTATTCCTAGCATTGCTACAACATCCACTGGCGTGGAAGTTGTACATACTTCATGCATACAGCATTTGCTAGGACAGCCACTGGCTTTAAATCAGGTGCACAAAATCTTGTCCGACATCCAGTCCTTTTTT
>NC_136982.1:40084262-40361762 GCF_032717465.1 Coenobita brevimanus
CACTCATTACCTGGTGACTGTCAGTCGAGGCAGACAATAATATAGGATACATCAATATATGAAGGTGAACCAGAGGAATCAGGAACTATTCCATATAAGTCAACTGTCGATCCGAATTACGATAACTGTTACAGGATGTTGTAAATAATTTACATATACACAAAAAGTGAAGGACCTCAACCAACAGAACACCATCGACTGCAAATGCCCGATATCATTCTACTGTATATTGCACACTTGCACTCATCAGCTGGCGAGGAACAGAGTTTAATGTAGGGGACATTTATATTAGAAAGAGATCAGTCGTAAGCAGGAACTATTTCAAATACGTCAACTATCAACCCTAATTAGTAGTACCATATATACATATTTACAGTCGATAAAAACCATAACCATATAGTAAAAAATCACATTACTCTGATCAATCCGGTCTCTCTCAAGAAAGCCATCAAGTTATCAGTCATAACAATGTCCTCATCACCCAGGATGGTGGAAAGGGTGACGGGGACGTCTGCTGCGCCGCAGTAATTTGTAAGTGAAGCACGTTCACGAATATATCGCCGACAGCGCAGGATGATATGACTGCTAGATAACACCGCATCACAGATGTCACAGTGTGGTGGGAATCGTCTTCCCATATACGGTTTCATATGAGTTAAAACGGTGGCATTAAGCCGTAATCGCGCCAATGCTTTTTCCTCAAGGCGACTGGGACGGTTGGCAGTATCCCAGTCGTCCAGGTGCGGCTTACATGTTGGAATGTTTTGTCTGGTTCACTGACCTTGCCACAGAAGATTTATTGATTTCTTTCCGGGAGAGAGACTCGACCGTAGATCAAGGGGAACGTCCCAATTAAGTCTCCTCGAGGTCTACAGCCGACTTTGCAAGTAAGTCAGCCTGCTCATTGCCATAAATACGACAATGACCAGGCACCCAGATCAGCGTGAAGGACTTGTTGCATGAATGCAGTTTATTAACGATGCGGCCCTGGATCTCATTAGAATCCGTAGTGCATGCAGCAGTGGCCTGAAGGGTGATTTCGATTCTGAAAATATGACAAATGAGTCATGCCTAGAACTGAGAGCATAGTCTATGGCTTTGTCAATAGCAAAAAGTTCGGAGGTAAACACAGATGTATGACTCGGCAACCGATACCTGAGGGCACATTCAGTCGACCACACACTGGCACCCACACATTCACTCGACTTGGAGCCATGGGTATACAATTGGTGGGACCCCAAGTGACGAACGATGGTGTTATGAAACAAGTGGTGGACCTCCGCCCCCGGCGCCTTGGTCTTTGGTGCTGGGAGCCATGATACATCAACTGTAAAGCTGGGTGGCTCCCAAGGTGCTATATTTTTTGACACCAACTTGTCACAGTCACTGAGGTCCACGCTAAGCTCCTGTGTCAGTAAGTGGAGGCGAACGGCAAGTGGCCGACGAATCCCCCGCACAGGATGGTGGTATTGACGCAGGGGAGTACAGGCCACTTTGCCGCTATTACCTTTCCTAAGTGTCCGTAGGCCATAGGACAGGCCTAGTGGTCGTGACGAATACGGAGGGAAGGCACATCCGCCTCCACTTCCATTTCAAGCTACACGTGTACACCGGACGGCTCCAAGACACATTCTCAAACATTTATTCTGCAGCACATGCAGCCTCTTCAGTGTGGCAGGAACAGGGACCTTCCACTTAGTGAGATGCAGGAAAAATGGAGGTGGTATGGTCCCCAAGAGGATGAGCTGTGAATCGGAGATTTGTATAAATAGTCTCAACTCGAATTTTTAATACTTGGTAAATCTAGTTGAGTTTCCTGTTTCGGAGTGCTGTGCAAGGCCAGTTACCGGGCCTCGGCCCCACGACACTCCCATGGTAGTAGCTCCCGAGAGGACGGTAACCTTACACCCAGCACATTTTTGGCGGGCTAGAGGGTGCTACACCTTGTCCGAGGGTGACTCGGGACTATGCAGGGCAGGGGCGTCCATCTTCCCTGAACAGGGCACATGGTCCGGTCGCATATGTAATGCACACTGTATTTATAGTTTGCAGGTATTTATTACTGTTTCGGTATCTTACCTATGAAACAAAGTTTTATCATTATTTATGTTACAAGAGGATACTGCGTCACAAGAAAGTAGCCACGCTGAGCTCCTTGTGGTACAATTGAGCAGCACAAAAAATCCCCATGTACAGCAATTCTTCGTATGAAATTAACTATAGTGTAAATTTAGCTCCATAGCACATAACAGCTTTCCCGTGAAAGTATTAACATTGAAAAGTAATATCTGATTTCCTTTTTTTTTTTAATCAGAATATTAACTTTCTTACATCTAGGGAACTAGATTGTGTTGCAATGATTGACTGCGATGGTGTGTTTAGTTGCTGCATTTTCAGGAAGTGGCGGGTGTTATGGCAGTGATTGTGGTAACTGCTGGTATCGCTGTGTTGTGAGGGACGTGTCGTAGAGACCAACTGAGTGTGTACTTGTAATGAAAGAGTTATGGAGAATTTCCGTATATAAATTGTCTTCCACACTGATAATGTCTGCCGTATTCCCCCCGGCTGGGAAGATTTCTGACACCTCTTCCTCAGCGATTTATTTTCCATAGTGTACCTCAATATCCTCTTCTGTGTTACGGATGCAAACTATACTGATATTTAAAAGATATTAATACAAGAGGATATAAAAGTGTTACATTTAAAAGTATTTAATAGAATATCAATGCGTTATATTAAAAAGATGTAACACAAGAGGATGTAAAGGTGTTTCATGCTAAATATTCTGCAGAGGAAGAAATGTTACAAAGTCTACAATATCAACGACAATACGATTCGACAAAGGCGGATCCAGGGTGGGACTGGGGGATCCGGACACTCTCTCTCTCTCTCTCTCTCTCTCTCTCTCTCTCTCTCCCAACCGCCAGGAGGAAAAATAAATCGCCTTTTGTTCGTCCAGACAGCTATCCCATCAACCAGCAGTAAGTAAGCAAAGTAAATAAAGGAATAAACTAGGCATTTTATCCAGTAACTTCTTGTATGCATCTGACACAACTTAGAAAACATTACCATCAGTGAGTAAAGAAATTCTGGAACCACCATCCCCCCTTTTGCTGTCTGTTGGATCCGCCCCTGTCCCATGAAATTAAGATAAAAAGATCTTGTTGGATATAAGCTTTAACTCGTATTCTTAGTGGCTTTGGAGATATCGTAACACTTCTACCTTAGCGATTTATTCTGTTTATTACATCTCAGTACCCCCTTGTATGCTGTACGTGAAAACTAGTCGAAAATTAAAACGATATTAATACCAAACAAGAGATGCTAGAGGGTAATACATAAGAGTAAATAAATAAATCGCCGAGGAAAAGGTGCTACGGAGCCTCCTAATACCACCTAGAATTCGAAACTCAACAGAAATACACTCCAGAACTGATCGACGTATCCTAAATTTACTCCTCCTGATTTATTCTGTATTACGTTTTAGTTTCTAGTGTATTAGTGTGTTGTGATACTTATTTGTTGCTTAGAGTACCTTTGACATCAGTTACGTGTATTTTAATATCTGGAGAGCATGTATTCATTAATATATATGTGTAATTATGTTAAAGGTGTTTACTTAATCCTTACAATTGGCTTGTCTCTGTCTCTGTCTGTCTCTGTCTCAGTCTCTCTGTCTGTCTCTCTCTCTCTCTCTCTCTCTCTCTCTCTCTCTCTCTCTCTCTCTCTCTCTGTTGTCTATGAAGATGTAATGCCTATCGACTGCACGAGTCATTAAGACAATTAGTTCTTTTCTTAGACAAAATCTTCCCCTAGAACACGACCTGGAAGCGGGCATTGTCTCCAGTCTCTTTGACCCCGCAGTGGTGCTGGAGACGCACGCCTTCACGTAGTGGCACCGATTTAACCAGGTGAAGGAATTGCCAGGTTATACAAACGCCCCCTCAGCTCCCACTCTATCCCCGGAGGGGAGGAGGATTGTTGTTGCTGTTGAGTACCCCGGTCTGTCTGGCAGAGTAGACTCATCAACCGTAGATAAGCAACCACTCCTTCGGTGAATCGGTTTTCCCTTTCTGTAGAAAAAGCCTCACCACAGCAAGGCGCAAGGAAGAATGGAAAGTCTGGTTCCCGGACGGACGCCGCATTTGCGTCTCTTCACCTAGCTACGTGTAACTGGGGCACCACAGCAGGCTCCACATCACCCCGTTATTTATATAGTTATATGCTTACCACTCGTTGCTGTAAATGGTTGCGTGGGTTACAGGAAAACATCGGGCTTGTCACCCAGTGTAGGGTCACCTGAAGAGTTATGAAAGTGGCAGGAAGGACGGGAGAGGGAAGAGTGTGGAGGATTGGTTTCCGGCTGGACGCCGCATCTGCGTCTCTCCATCCAGTTAATAGGGGCACCATAGTAGGCTCAACATCACTCTGTTATTTGGTTATATGTTTACCACCCAGCATTGTATAATGTGGTTTCCTACGTTACAGGAAAGCATAGGGCTAGTCACTCAGTGCAAAGCACCTGAAGTGGTTAGAAGAAAAACTGACAGGAAGTATGAAGGAAATAGGATGAGAGGAGGGCATGCGCAGAAAAAGAACGATAAGGGTGAAGGAAGAAGAGGGCAGCACTACATAAAGTGAATGGATGATGGTCGCCACCACTTACCACTAGAGGAGGTTGGTGAACTGCATGATTGGGGCAACTTCAGCCAACAGTCCACTGAGCTCACATTCAGATGAACATGGGACTTCAGCTACTACTGCTCTACTACTACTACTACTACTACTACTACTAGTAGTAGTAGTAGTAACAGTAGTCGTAGTAGTAGTAGTAGTAGTACTACTACTACTACTACATCTACTCCAACCTCTTCATTCCCGTGACGTATTTTGTATTATATTCTTGTTGCCACCAGACTATTTTTATTCAGTTCAGGACGGACCCCTTGTGGTGGAGCGATTTATGAAGGCCATATCTAACTCATCCAGTATCGAAAAGTCTCCTGATGTAAATCGTCTGAGGGTAGCAAGAATAAAACAGAATATGTCACTGAACTGAAGGAATTAATATATCAAAATTGGGCAAGAAGGACGGAGAAGGCAATTTTCTCCTCGTCCCTGGAAGCCTGGAGGACCCTCCTATAGTCGGTTTACTTTCACCTGAAAAGGATTCCTAACCCTTTTCAGCTCAGACGATAGCCAGGTGTAGTCTAACTGCAGGGTGGATTAGACTAGTACCGGTAACCAAGGAGACTTATTCCTGCCTCATAATTAAGGCTCAGTGAATGTCATGTGCAATCACGACTTAGTATTCAAGCTGTGGGAGTGGCGTAGTTCTGCCAGAGGAAAACAGACTGACTGTTGGTGTATTTTATTGTTCTTGTCAACATTTGACGAGCCAAGTGGTCTCTCTAGTTTTTAGCACTTGTCTCGTATCTTCTCCTTTCTTCGTCTTTCATATTACTGCCGAGGTGATGTCAGGAGAGTCAGTGATGCTTGTCATGCTCCAGACCATAAGGTAATACATATCCATTCCCATGTTCTTATTCACTACTGAGTCCACAAGTTTCATCTTATCAAAAGTTGTCTGACATTTCCTCATGGAGGGGTAAGGATAATTTCTCCCTAATTCAAATCCGTATCCTCAGGTCTGAACCTTTTCTTGGCGACTGTCTGCAACATAATTGTTTTTGAGGTTTTTAATTCTCATTGTCCGAACGCATCAGAGCAATTCTCTCTCCCACTCCGCTCCCCTTCCAAGCCAATGTCCAATCTCTCGCTGAGTCAGTTGGGATGGGATCTCTGTCCAAAGAAAGCCATTATTTTACTTCTCCTGCAAGCATTGGTGAAGTTAACGCTGTCCAGTAATTTTTTATTGCTGTTTGGTAACTATACTGAGAGTAGTGGCATATCTATGGGGGTGTCTGGGGAAGCAGGGGGGGGGGGAGCAAGCCCCTACAGACAGATCTTTGGCCGTCCCATTTGAAATTTCAGGGTATTCAGTGCATGCACATTGTGCAGTAGTCATAGGGCTTTGCATCTCCCAGTTGTGAAGACCTGGCTACGCTGCTGACTGAGACAGCCTTATGAAAATGGATGCTCTTATTTACAGTGAGGCATCAGATTTCTTAGTATGAGCTCTTCTGTAAGCTCTGTGGGTATTGTGCTGAGAAATGTCTGCATGGTACAGTATTTTCCAAGACCTGTACAGGTGTGGCTATGTTTAATATGTTTCTAAGACACTACGAGTATATTGCATGTACGATATACAGGTTGTACTCCTGTACTTAATTCACTTTATAAAGCGACAGTTATCTGTTGAATAACCATAGTTGTTCATCGAGATTTGCCACTCTACAAAAGGTTTTCTGTCATGCACATCAAACGTTCTGTGTCCATATAAGTTAGTGTGGCCAGGAATTTTTATCACCATCACTCTTATCATCACTTGTTTTAATCAAGAATTTTTTTGCAGGCGGGACGAAGGAAGAGTACAGAATCTTCCCGGTAATAAATGTTCTAATCATGAGGAAATTTGCTGATGTTACTGCGCACATCTCATTCAAGGATGGTAGGAAGAACCAGCCGAGTCCAGGGTCAGCTATAACTATTTGTAGATGTCATGTTATCACCATGCCTATAGAACTGCACCATTCAGATTTGTACTACATCTGCATTAACCTCTTCAATCCAGTGATGTAGCTATTTCATTGTTCTACCTCCAGATGATTTTACTAAACTCAAGGGGAAAGATACGCATGAAACCTTCTGTAAGTTACACTTTTATTTTATAAAATCAAGCATCCTTAATTTTACCTAAGTCAATAGAAAACATAAAAATCACTGATAAATAAAGCAGTGTGTGACCATTATACATAAAACCTATTATTGAGGTAAACCATTCACTCCTGCCATCACAAAGCTTGAACCCTTCAGTTCCATGGCATATTTTATTCATACTAACTCCACATGATATTATTCACTTTTGGAGAGATCTTTTATAGTAAAGAAGTGCTGCAAATGATGGCTATGCTTCACTTCTTCATTTACACAGCCTCTCTAAAGCTGAGTAAAATTGGAGACGGTATAAAATGAAAATACACCATCGGACTGAACGGGTTGTCCTAATGCAGATAATCTGAATGTGAAAACCAACTCTGAATGTAAAGAAAAAGGCTAACCTGTCTTAGATATCACAGTAACTTAAAACACTCCATTAAAGGCAACTTGTGTAAGTTCTGTAGTGCATTCTTTATCACAGCATGTATCACAAGTTATAGGAAAACGTACAGTACTACAAACACTCATCACTGGATACACACAGTAATATATGTCTACGTTTTTACAGTAGTATTATGAAGTTTTTTTGTTTACTGAGCAAAGGACCTGGCGTGGGAATAATGTTTAGCATCTGAAGGGTAAATATTGTGTAACCAATAGAGCAACCCATCTGCTCTGGAAAATGTATTTATCATGTAGAAGTAATACTGTGACGCTTTGGTAATTATTCACTTACTGAACAGCTGTAGCACCATGTTAACATGCTTAACAATGCGGTAAGTAGTTTATATTGGCACAACTTTGGATAATGGTGGCTGTGGTTATGTCTGTCTGCATCTGTGTCTATGGTATGCACGGAAGTGGGTGTGTGTGTGTGTATAGGTCACCGAGCAGCCAATGAGTCTTTGACAGCTGCCAGGATCTCGTCAGCAAAGCGGCGAGTAATGGTTGGAGGAACAAGCCGTGAGTAGCTGATGCTAAAACTGATGACATGTGTGTCCTCCTGCACCTGAAGGTTAATAATGTGTGTGAAGAGGAAGCGTCTCAGCGGTGTGAGGGTGTGGGTGGCCATATGCATTAATCGTTGTCCTGTCCATCTAACTGCCATTTCTTCACCGTCTTCCCTTGTGACGCCAACCAGCCGGAGTTCAGCATAAGGGAACCGTGGAGGCCGAAAATAGTCCTCACTGTCATCACTAGGCTGGGCCCAATGGATCAACTCTGGTGAGCCTGTCCAAGAGACAGCCGGAGTCTCCCATCGCTGCCGGTGTACCTCAATGGCTGCCTCCCAGAAGTCAGTAATGTTTTTCCTGCAAGGACAACAAAGGAGAATATCCGGCCTCTTGTGGGACTGACGATGGCGTGGTCTGCCATCATGGGACTCACGCCACCCATAAGGTGGGGCCGGCCACTCACGCCTCACCCACACTCGTTGACGTGTCACCACTCGACCACTATGCCCAGTCTCACTCATTGCCTCCACCAGGGAAGCCGTGGCAATGCTCACACAAGTAGTGAACCCACTGACATAACTGATCCTCTTAGCTTTACACAAGTTAATAAAGTTCCTGCTCAGGACACTATCAAGAGTTCTTTGGTGGTAACCCTCACTGTCAGTGTCATTATTGTGGTCAGTAGCGGTTGTGTTCACATCCTGGTCTACTCCCATCATGGTTGCCAGTCGTTCCTGAAGCCAAGTCAAACGCTGATCCTCCATCCCAGCTGCATCATCAGTCTGCCCCGGCCCTTCATTTCTCACCCTTTGCCTCTGTTCTTCCTCCTCAGTCTGCTCCCCACCTCGCAACCTCTGTCTCTGCTCTTGGATTTTTAACCTCCACCTTGGCCCATCTGTCTGCTCCTGGTCTCTCAGGCTCAACCTAAGGTCTTCTGTTTGTTCCTGACCTCTCACTTTCTGCCTCTCTTCATCTTCAGTCTGCTCTTGGTCTCTTGCTATCTGTCTCTGATCTTCCCCAGTCTGCTCCTGATCTAAGCTTCCTTGATTCTGATCCTCTCTGTTTACCTCCTGGCTTCTCACCCTCTGCCTATGATCCTTTGTAGTGCCCTTTTGCCCCGTGACGCGATCAAGTTGTGCCACAATTGACTCACACAAAGTTTTAGGTGACAGACCATCTAGGAAGACACGAGGGAAGGATAATATTAGATATGTTCGATAGCGCCAGGACTCAGGCACTGAATCAGTCTTGTCACTACATCCTCCTACCTCACTCTCAGGAATGGAGGTGTTAGCTGTAGCAGTGGTGGGATCAGCTGGGGTACCCCAGTTGTTTTGATCAGCTAAGCCATCACATGTGTGCTGAGATTCAGTAACACGGGAGCCAGAAGCATTATCAACATGCTTGGCAGTGGCATCAGGACGGTCTTCATCACTAGTTTCGTTGTTAGTTTGTACAGGTCTGGTAATATCTATGACACATGGATTAGGCGAGTCACTGGTGAAACGGTTAGATGTGGTGTTATTAGTGGTGCAAGGATTGGGTGTGGCCGGTCCCGTAGTTTGAGTAGGTGAGCCAGGCGGCAAGATCTGGCTACCCAGGTGTGTGAGAAAGCAGAGTGGCCCACCAGTCCTGCTCCTCCGCTGCCGCTCCAACTGCTCGGCCACCTCCAGCCATGCACTTTCTGATTCACTGGAGTAGTCACCATCACTGAAGTCATCATCATCATAGTCGTCGTCGTCATCATCATTATCATCGTTACTTTTGTGGTCATCATCATCTTTGCTCTGTAAAAAAGAGACTTTTGTGGATAAGACTATATCGGTAATATCCAATCACTTACTGCCCCATCAGGGGTATAGGGACTCGGGCTAGGCTATTCAGTCCTGACACTGAAGAGAGTGTGAAGAGTTACGTACTCACCACAGACAGGCATTGTGTGAATATAGTCTTTTTTCTGGCAACTGATAAACTTCACAAGCAACCATCAACACATGCTACAGGATAAGGGGCAATGAATGCAAAGTTAACAAAAAACAGAGTTATGCATGACTCTTGACTTGAGATCAGATCAAACTTCATACCAAACCCTAGGAAATTCCCCCCAACCCCAACATTCCTCCCCTGTTCACCCGTAAGTCCCACGTTTCCTACTATGCTCAGACAACAAATTGGTAAAAAAGCATATCCTGTTAAAAGAACCTTAAAGTACTATTTTTAAGAGAAGTATTTATTCCATATAATTATTTGGGGGGATCTAAAATATCTTTATGCCTACAGCTACAGAACTACTATATTCTTGCAGCTGCTTTGGTACCTGCACTGTACTTGCTTCAAGTGTTATACATTACCAGATAAGAAACTGATTTAAAACTGAGCAACTAAATACAGAGATACAGTACACTACAGTACGCCTCAAGTCTAGCCAAACATTATCGGTGTCACAGACAGTGGGTGAATTGAAAAGAAGAGTGGGCAAAACAGGACTCCACAATATTTTGCAAATCAAATAAGCTACAACCCACCGACTGACTCCTTTAATGCTGTTACCTTCACCCATGACTATCTTTTCACTTGTTTTGCCCAAATTATGGGCATTTTTTTCTCTAGAGGCGTATTCAGTAGAGTGCATATCTTTCACGATGCTGTGCAGCTGATACTTAACTGCTTACTGAAAGTGCAACTGTATCCTTGCACTTTGATATATCTTGACAAATATCGTTATCCATGGGTATTAGGAATCCTCCAATAAATATTTATAACAATCCACTTGTTTCCTGTAATATGTGAACAAATAAGTGAAATGAAACCTCAGTACATTTACTGTGGCATAATTACATGAAACTAAACCTCAGTATACCTTCTGACATAAGTGATAAATAACATAAGTTTTAAGGACAGATACAATTATTTCACGGCTAGGAATACTTTATCAGGTCAATAAGTGCCTCATTACGGCCCTGTGAAGGACACTGACCAGGCACTGAGGGAGCAGCACTGAGTGTGGAACTAACCTGGCACTGAGGGGGTGGCATTAACCAGGTACTGTGAGGGGTGGCATCAACTTGGCACTGCGAGAGAGCAGTACAAACCTGGTACTATGAGTAAGTGACACTAACCTGGTACTATGAGTAAGTGACACTAACCTGGTACTAAGGGGGAGTGACACTAATCTGGTACTATGAGGGATGGTAGCAGCTTGGCACTGTACAGGGCAGCACTAACTTGGTACTTAGAAGATGACACTAACCTGGCACTGTAAGGGGCAACACTAACTTGATACTGTGAAGGGGATGGCACTAACTTGACACTGTGAGGGTCAGCACTAACCTGACACTGTGAGGGGGATGGCACTAAACTGGTTCTGTGAGGGGTGGCACTAACCTGGTACTGTGATAGGTAACACTCACCTGACACTAACCTGGCACTGTAAAGGTGGCACTACCGTGGCAGTGTGAAGGATTGGCACTAATCTAGCAATGTGAAAGGTGGCACTACCCTGACACTGTGAAGGGTTAGCACTAACCTGGCACTTTGATGGTGGCACTACCCTGGCACAATGAAGGGTGGAACTAACCTGACCCTGTGAGGGGTGGCACTAACCTGGCATTGTTAAGACACTAACCTGGCACTTTGATGGTGACACTACCCTAGCACAGTGAAGGGTGGCACCAACCTGGTACTGTTAATTGTGACACTAACCTGGCACTGTGAAGGGTGGCACTAACCTGGTACTGTTAAAGGTGGCACTGACCTGGTACTGTTAAGGGTGACATTAACCTGGCACTGTTAAGGGTGGCATTAACCTGGTGCTGTTTAGGGTGGCACTAACCTGGTACTTTTAAGGGTGGCAGTAACCTGGCACTGTGAATGGTGGCAGTAACCTGGCACTGTGAATGGTGGCATTAACCTGGCACTGTCAAGGGTGACACTAACCTGGCACTCTCAAGGGTGGCATTAACCTGACACTATCAATGGTGGCACCTCACACTCTCAAGGGTGGCACTAACCTGACACCGTCAATGGTGGCACCTAGCACTCTCAAGGGTGGTACTAACCTGACACTGTCAATGGTGGCACCTCACACTCTCAAGGGTGGCACTAACCTGACACTATCAATGGTGGCACCTCACACTCTCAAGGGTGGTACTAACGTGACACTGTCAATGGTGGCACCTAGCACTGTCAAGGGTGGTACTAACCTGACACTGTCAATGGTGGCACTAACCTGACTGTCAATGGTGGCACTAACCTGACACTGTCAATGGTGGCACTAACCTGACACTGTCAATGGTGGCACTAACCTGACACTGTCAATGGTGGCATCCAGCACTCTCAAGGGTGGTACTAACCTGACACAGTCAATGGTGGCACCTAGCACTGTCAAGGGTGGCACTAACCTGACACAGTCAATGAAGGCACTAACTTGACACTGTCAATGGTGGCATCCAGCACTCTCAAGGGTGGTACTAACCTGAGAGTCAGTGGTGGCACCTAGTACTGTCAAGGGTGGTACTAACCTGACAGTCAATGGTGGCACCTAGCTCTCTCATGGGTGGCACTAACCTGACACAGTCAATGGTGGCACCTAGCACTGTCAAGGGTGGCACTAACCTGACACAGTCAATGGTGGTACCTAGCACTGTCAAGGTTGGCACTAACCTGATCCACAGCAGGAGGTGGAAGGACACATATCCACATATCACCTGCTCTGGTCCTCCGTCGCATACCCAGGCTCCACCACCACCACCACCTGCAATGCAACCAAACATAAGTAAAACAAAACTCCGTAACAACACATTAGCAACAAGACAATACATATTTATAACATCTTTACCGGCAATCACACATCAGCAATACAACCCTGAGTCCAGTGCTGCCTCCTTCTAACAAAAAAGTGGATAGTACTTTCATCTTAAATGTCGGGACCAACTGCCTAGCCCCGGGCTCCTACGCTCCTCATGGGGCAATGTAGGATTGGATGATGGATGGATGGATGTAAATACTTGATCACAAATTGTATAAGCACGAAAACCACTAAAAAAAAAAAAAAAAAAAAATTGCTCCAACCCACAGCTGAATGCGCATCCAAGAGGGAAGTCAATAAAAGCTGCCCAGAATCGGTCAGTATCGTTGAACACTGAAAAATCGTACCTTACTCTCAGCAAACACTTGAAAGTTACCATCAAGTAAAATTCTCCACCTAATAGGTATGGCCTTGGTCATGACCTCGCAACTTAATCCTATCAACATGTGAATTTACAGATTACTTTTGCAACCTCCTGACACTTTCATTCATCTCAAAAAGATCTCACGGCTCTGTCAAACCGCTCCACTTCGAGAAGACTCCAAAGTTGGATATATTAACTGAACGTTGTCAAATTTATTGTCATCGACGTGGTTAAATATAATGCCATCACAATCAAAGCACTACATCGTTGACTTGGTAATCTAAATTTTTAAGATATTTTGGGTTAATTATGCCTATATATTAGGGCTGTATTAAGAAAAGGTATATTAAAATAAATCGTACCTAATTAAGGTCAAACAATATTAACCAAACTACATATCTAATTTATTTGCACATTATTTATGTACCCGCACGTTACATTATTTACAGACTTAATACACACCTGTGGAGATGAGCACGTGTGAGATCAATGTGTCGATGCATGATGGGCACAGTTGACCTGATCTCCAGCACCAGATACAAGGCCTCTAGGGACCTCGTCATCTTATCTCTGTCCTCCATCTTCATCACCCACTCCACCCCTGGAGATTCATCTTTTTCCGTCCTTTCCTCCTCCTCAGTCTCCTCCACATACTCGTCGTCCTCATTCTCGCCCAGGGCTTGTTTATTATTCTTCTTCAATGTGCTATCGCCTTCCTTAGGAGTATTATTATCCTCTTCCCTCTCTGTGTCTTCATTCTCTTGTTTTGCTCCCGCATCGCCCTCTTCAGAATTAGCGTTATTTTCCTGCTCCGTATCATCACTATCATCATTTTCCCTCTCTCCGTCTTCATTTTCCAGCTTTGCTCCCGTCTCCCCCTCTTCGCTACTGTTATTTTCCTGCAGCGTATCCTCACTATCACTGCTACCCCTATGCTCACTACTGTCTCTCTCTTCATTATCGCTGTCATATTCCCGCTCATTTTCCTGGTAGTGTTTGGGCGGAGTGACGTCAAGGTGCGCGCGCTCAAGGCTATCGGGTAACACTGCGTGGGTCGTTAACATTTCCTCCTGCCTAACTTTGCTGTTCTCTCCCTCTCCTCCCTCTGTTTGACTACTGGAGGATGAGGACTGTTCACTGATTGTTGCTGAACCACCCCTGACCCCGGCTAAGTTCTCAGTGCTCACTTCTGACACTTCACTGTTCACTGTAGACACTGAACTGTTCATTTCTGACACTTCGCTAATCACCACGGCCTCGTCTAAGGCTATTCTAGGCGCCTCACGGGTCACTACCTCGCTGTTCACCGCCTGCAGTTCGTTTCTCACTGCTGACTCACCACCCGCCTGTGCTGACTCGTCAATCGCTTCGCCCACCGCCTCGCTAGCCGCACCTAACTCCTCACTTGATCGCACAGAGGTATTATTCTCACGTGATACTGTCCTCTCAGCTCCCAACTCAACACTCTCGCCCGCCGACTCTTCACTGATCGGCGTCAGGTTCCTGGCGCCCTTAGTAACGGGGTGGCGGGAGGGCGGGGCAGCAGTGTCTAGTCGTGAGGGCGAGGCAGGCAGCTCGCCCTTGTTACAGGATACACCCATCTCACTCTCCTGCCTTTGAACTCCTGCATTCACCACAGTCCTGCAAGATAGTAAACATTTCTCCGGTATGAATATAACTTTGCAACATTCATATTAACGCAGTTACCAACATGTTACATCATGCAAAAAGCAATGGTTAAGTAGGGATACTGATTACACCACTGTTTGTCATCTGGTTATAATACAAATGACTGACTGAAAAATTTATTTTAAAAGTATACAAAGCACATAAACAACAAAAGGTAGTGGGTCTTGCCCCACACACAATCTTCAGCAAATACACATAAAGTGAAGACTCATTATTCACATGGTATTACAATACAGCAATGGTATATTACAAAAGTGAAAAATGAAAATATGTACATCAGGTTACGCGCAGGGACATTGAGGGCAGTTAAGTGAATGAAAAATCAGCAGAGAAAACTACTGGTATTTAATTTATACTTATTGATTAATGACGCAATAGCTCACAACTACCTGCCAACTGAGTTACCCAAGAAACCGCCCGACTTGACGTAACATAAGTTACACCAGTTTTCTGTAACTAATAAATGGGAAAACTATAGAACAAGAAGTTAAGGATACCAGCACTTTGTATTATGTATAGTTTATCACAATAAATGCAAGGATATCTCTGACTGATCAGGTAATTTACACGGGCTTATTTCTCAAATTTATATGATTCATATCTTAGTTAAACTTGTTGTCTCTTTGTTTGCACTACTGTCTGCCATTCTTTATTCTAAATTACGTGACCGTTAACATCATAAAATGGTTTATACATAAAGAAAGTTTGATGGCATTATTCATATTTCAGAACCGGTAGGTTGATCGTGTAATTTCTGAACCGGTCACTAAGCTTTTTACATGATCAAAGAGAAACAAATGACGCAATCCGTTGACATGCTTATTAATTCCAGCAATGACTCATTTTATGAATTTAACCACTTTTATGAAACCCATTTCAAACATGTTACTTGAACACTATCACAAAATGCACATGATAATGTATGAAATATATTCATGAGGAATTTATAATAATCACGGAGGAATTCGGTACGCCTGTTCAACTATTTATACCTGGCAACCGCGCAACACAAACCCCACTAAATCTTCCTATGCTTAGCCGTACGTACTGTCGCAATTTTTAACGATAGTTATGGTAAGTTACTCGTAATAGTTTGACTGGAAAATAAATTTGAAAATAGGTCCAATAGCTTTCTACGCTGTGTATGACCACATTATGACAATTTTTCCTACCTGCGCAGCTGTATAGTTGTTGGCAGTACAGGCTACACTGCAAACCAATGTCGTCGTAACCTATATGACAATAAACTTACTTTGAAGCTGACGAATTTTACCGGATTTGCGAGATATAATGAAACTGCCATTGGCAGATGATTATTTCACCGCTTCATTTCAATAATCAAGATGTTTGTAAAGGAGTTAAAGTTGGAAAACTTTGTGCGTGATCAGACACCACAAGAACGTTATATCACCGAATTTCACCATTCACAGTACAGCAACGTAACTATCGAGCCACCTACTTTCGACTATTCAGGGTGGAGGTGGCCGTGAAATCACAGAGCTGGGGCGAAACTGAGCTGTATCGGACGGTGGTGGTGGTGGTGGCGGAGGCGTGTGCGTGTGTATGGTGAGTGCGGCGGTGTTGACGTAGCTGGCACGGGAGTGTGACGTCCCGTGGCGCAATACTCGGCACATTTAGGTTTATTGACATCGCTTTAAGAACTGTATCTGTTGTAAACTTTATCGTATTTTCTTTATTTATTTGCAGCCATGTATTTTATGTAGCTCCATCACCGTGTTTGTTTGCAAGTGGCGAAACGATAACTACTTCTGATTGCTTTAGCCCCGTGAGCAGTACAAGTGGTAAGTCGGTTATCGGATGGTTCACTGTTGCTGTGTGCTTGGGTGTCGCGTTGCCTTTTATCTGGAAAAAAAAAATGAAAAACTGGTCGCCATGGTTTCCATGCACAATATATAAGTTGATTAAAGGCACACCACTGGAGAGTAGTTCATAAATTTAAGTTAGCCTACTGTGCCTAGGGTCCATTAAAAAGGGAGAGATTAGACATTTTCAGGGAACGAACCGCTGAACTTCGCGACTATGAGCCAATAGACGGATGGCGGTGCGCCACCATTCCAGTGCAATCTTACTAAAATGCGCGCTTCCGCCGCCGGAAGCCCCACCCCGCTACGGAGCCGCAGCTCCACCCCCACCCCAGGAGGATACCACAGCGGGCCAGCTAAACGAGACGCTGGCCCAGAGCGAGACGGGCTCAGGTGCGCCCCGACCTTGAGTCCCTCTTCCCCTCAACCGGACCAACTACGACGTCGCAGGAATGCGAGACTACTTCTCGGCCGGACCAGCCCTCGTCAGGATTGGGGTGGGACTACTCCAGATACAGTCCCAGGCAGCACCGCGGTAACGGCCACTGTACGCACTGGGGAGGGAACGGCCACTGTACGCCCTTCTTCTGTTTCCCCCTGCAGCCCCGTGGTATTGGCCACTGTACGTACCGGGGAAGGGACGGCCACTATGCCTTTCTGCTGCAGCCACATCTGGAGCCCGCCTCGGTGTGACGGCCACTGTGTGCGCACCGACAGGCAAAGGCAGGAGTGGAACCGCAATGACGGCCACTGTACGTGTCGGGGAGGGAACAGCCACTGTACGTCCCTCATCCACCTCCTCCTACGGGAGTAGCACCACGGTAACGGCCACAGGATGTACCGGGGAGGGAACGGCCACTGTATATCCCTCAGCTACTTCCCGTTGGGCAGGCAGACCCGCGGTGACAGCCACTGTACACGCTGGGGAGGGAATGGCCACTGTACGTCCCTCATCTGCCTCTTCCTCCTTCAGGAGCAGCACCGCGGCGATGGCCACTGTACACGCCGGGGAAGGGACGGCCACTGTACATCCTTCTGCTGCTAGCCCAAAGGCCTGTGGAACTGCGATGATGGCCACTGTACACCCTTCATCCACAGTCCCAAAGGTTCTTCCAGAGGAGAAGGTCCCTTGCACGGCCCACTCTCCACCTTGCATGGGACGCCCCTCTGTCTCTCTCCAGGCGTGGTTCCCCGGCAGTGCTGCCGTTCCAGGAGTGGTGGCGAGGCCCTGTCATTGAAGGCGGGATCCACGCCCTCCAGCCTGCCACTGGACAACGCCGGATTTTCAACGGACGCCTCGCGGGAGAGGTGCCGCAGTCAACCCCTGACAGCGCCCCAACCTAGAGGCGACCACAGTCCAAGGCCTCCCAGGGCCAGCCCTTGGACCCCCGCCCTGGCACCACTCACTGCCGGCCCTCTGCTCGGAGTAAGAAGCGGCAGGCCCGACTCCTGACACTGTTTGGCCCCAGCCCCGAGGGCCCCTCACCAGGTAGAGGCCCTGACAGGAAAGGGCCTCCCTGCACCCCAGACCAGAAACGCACCCAGTCTATGATGCCCCCGAGAGCTGTCCTTTGCCTTCTGCAGGAGGGCTCACCAGTAGGGCTCCCTTCGACTCCCAGGCTCCACCTCAAATGAGTCCTGACCTCGGCAGCCCAGTGACGACATAGTGAGACCCCAGTGTCGTATTAGAGACTCAATAGTGACAGTGACTGTGTGTGGTACAGAAACAGTGAGACCGGAACACCACCCGTAAAGTGTCTCTACCCTAATCTACTCAGAGTGCTGTGTTAGTACCTAAGTTCCCAGGACTAGAGCAATATACAAGTGTGTGGTGATACCCAAGTGCAAATAGACCAGTGTACAACGCAGAGTCCAAGGGACCAAGTGAATGAACAGTGTCACCACCCCTATGTGATATTCTCTTGTGCAGTAACTCAGGTGTAACCACAGTGTCTATGTAACTTAGTGTACCAATATTAACTAACCGATCACTATACCCATTCCACATTCAGTGCCCAATTGTATGTATATTGTAAAGAAGTTGGATTAAGGCAATATATGTGTTAAGGTGTCTTGCCAAGTTTTTATGCCCTGTTCCTTTGTAAGCATTCTATTTCCGGTCTAGAAAGAGGACCTCACTCAGTCGCTGGTGTCTTTAGAACGAGAAGTCGGACTAAAAACATCCAGCATAACACATACAAACAAGAGCCCTGGGACCTAATACTGTAATGGATTAATAATTATTAATTAGTGGTGAAATACCAGCACCGGGAAGACCAGCACCAAGGGGACATCACAGGGAGGCGTGGAAAGGGCCCGAGCAAATCGGGCATACGTCCCCTATCACCAGACGCCCCTCTTCCCCTCAACGGAGCCCGTGGGAAGTATGCCACCCCGCCGCACTACTCTCAGGTCAGACCAGCACTCGGCAGGATCGGGTGCGACTTGTTCCTTAACAGTCTTGGGTAGAACCGTGATGTCGGTCACTGTCCACGTCAGGGAGAAGACAGCCACCGTACGCTTCTCATCTACCATCCCTTGCAGGACTGCGGCAGCGTCCACTGTACCCGCCGGGGAGAGAACGGCCACTGTCCTTCCATCACCTGCAGCCTTTGCTGGGAGCAGAACCATGGCGACGGCCACAGTCCTCGCCGGGGAGAGAACGGCCACCGTCCTTCTCCCACCTGCTGTCCAAGGGCAAGGCAGAAACACAGCAACAGCCACCGTCCTTGCTGAGGAGAGAACTGCCGCTATCCTTCTCTCACCTTCCACCCCCACAGGCACAAGCAGAACTGTGGCGGCACCCCCTGTGCCCGTCAGGGAGGGAACGGCCACCGTCCTTCCCTCGTCCGCTACCCCTGTGATGCCCCTCAAGGGTAACATCTCTTGCTCACCTCACCCCTTCAGAGGCCAAGTGGGACACCCTTCTCACTCTCTCCACAGTGCTAGCCCCCAGCGGAGTTGCAGCTGGAGAGGATCTGGAGTGTCCCTGTAGTGAGTCTGGAGATCCGCTCACTGCAGCCAGCGCCCATATGTTGCCCCTCACTGTCAGGAAGAGATGCCGCAGTCAGCCCCTGATGGCCTCTCAACCTGAGTGAGGCCGCAGCCCCCAGCCACCCAGAGGCATCCCCAGGACTCCCAGCCAAGACCTCCCCAGCCCCAGCGACGAACAGTCCTCCTTCAGGAACAGGCACAGGGAAGTGTGCCTGTTCGCCCTGCTCGGCCCCAGTCCTGAGGGCCAACCAACCCATCGAGGCCCCACCAGGGAAAGGCCTCTCTCTACACCGGCCAGCAGCCCACCTCGGACGACCCGGCCCCTGACAGTGGTCCTGTGTCTCCTGCGAAAGAGCACGCCTGACAGGATCCCTCCCACACCTGAACGACACCTGCAGCTGCCCAGTCACCAGTAGCCCAACCCGGGTCCTCTGTGTCTCTGATAGTGTATTTAATCTGTACATTGTATTGTGTCCAGCATTGTATATCTTTGTGTTAATATACGTGAAAAGTTGGTTGACCCAAGTTTTTGTGACCTGTTCCTCTAGTTGCATCCTTTAGACCCGGTCTCGAAGGGAACCCCAGACCAGTCGCTTGTGCACAAAGAGGAAGGAGTTGAGCTCTGAAAACGTAGCATAACACTGGTGGTTAGCAGTGGTTCTTGATCCGGTCAGAGAGGAACGAGGAACTAAAGGGAAAGTCTAACAAAATGGCGACCAAACCGCACATACAACTGCCATTATTCGATCCTGAACAGTGAGACATAAACAAATATGTGTACATGATCAAACAACTACTGGACACTGGATTCGACCACAACAGGGAGAAAATAGCAGTTACTCTACTATACTTGGGAAAAACGGTGTCAAGCATCGCCACGAAGATCGTCCTGTGAGCTGACATGGGTGCAGTTCATGCAAATCATGACCCAAGCAGTCACGTCATCCCTAGGGAAAGCCATCGCATTACCTCAGCTTGGCACCCTCATCTACGATGGCAACCTGGATAACACACTCATCCAGGCCAGGCAACTCGTCACCGCCGCTTACCTGGAGACCGACACGGCCACCTGGGAGCAACATATCTTCAATACCCTGTTGAGGATCCTCCCCAGCGCCAAAAGCGAACATTTCACAATCTATGACCCAACAGGAGACCTCGACAAAGATGTCCTGCTGGTTAGACGCCTTCTAACCACTCGCACCACCCCACAGCATATCGGCGCAGTCAGCAAAGTCCCAACACAGAGGGCACCACACCCCAAACCACGGATGCCCCCCATCCACGCAAGCTCTTCAACAACACCCATTGTACCGAGGGCACTCCCTACCAAGAGACACCCTGCCCCTAAGGAGAATACTAAGCTCATTTCTATCAACCCATGGGAATTCTCTTCCTGTAGTCACCGATGCCCAATTCACGATATGTGTGAACAGCTAAAAGCTGCCCGGCACAGACCAATCATCCAAGGGCGCCGCAAAGTCTCTTCCCTAGACAACAAGTGCGTTGAGGACGACGCCCCACCCGCCGACTACACGGATCCCAGGGAAGTGGAGCCCAAAGAAGAAGACGCCCCACAATAGCTGGATTTTTAGGACCGCCCCCGCAGCTCCCCACAGTAGCGGGGACCACCTCACAAAAATACCGCCCCCCAGTCTACAACAAGATGAAACTGAATTGGGTAAAAGCAAAGCTACTGGTCGACACGGGAGCTGCCAGCTCCTGCCTCTACAGTTACTTCTACTCCTGCCATGCTGCTTTCGGCCCGTTTCTCCTCACCTCAGCTAACCTCATAGATGCTGGGGATGGCCCCCTGCCGATACGTGGGGAAATCTGGGCCCTGCATGCTGCTACCCACCAGAAAGTATCAACCCAGCACAAATTCATCATCTTTGACTCGACCTGCCGTGCCTACAATGGCTACTTAGGGCTGGACCTCCTGCAGAAGTTACGTACCAACATCAACTCTCACAAGCGACGTCTCCACTTCCAGAAGCCTCCAGACCTCCCCTCCCAGCCACTCTGCACGTGCACACCTCTACCTTCTCCCTCGCCCTGCCCCCCCTCCCCCCTGCCATGTCCTCTACCCTGCCCCATATCCCTTCTACCCCTCCCACTCCTCCACACACCACGTTCCCTGCTACCATCGCCTCTTCCCTTACTATTGCCCCTCAGCACAAGGCCTGGCTTCACGTGAATAGGGCCACTCGGAACCTCTATCCTATTATCTCCTAACCTGCCTTCTGGAACCATCTCCTGTCTACTCTCCCCCACTTTCCTTCCCTCCCACACCTCGAAGCGGTATGCATCGCCAACATATCCACCACTCCCCCCACCCTCCCCAGAGGATTAGTGGTCAGTGAAATGGAAGAAGCTGAACCGTGCACACAACCCCTTCCTCTCCTGCCACCCTACCCCCCCTACCAGAACACCTCTCGCCACACCAGGCTGACAACCTGGTGCTAGTCATGAAGCAGTGCTATGGAAAGGATGTACAGTATAGCCAAATAGTACTGTATTCTTATTCTGCTGTTAACCTATTCAAAATAAGCTGCAAAAGGGCAAAAACTTCTACCAAGATAAAGTGAATGAACTAGATGCCTTCATAGCATCAGTACATGGCCCTTTGATAGAATCAAACACACATCCCCTTGGTCTACAGCAGACCCACTAGGCCACAGATAAAGAATGACCTAGACCCCAGATAAAGAGTGACCAAGTTATTCAACAATCGAAAAAGTACTGTACACTGTTCTTAGCCAGGATGTAGTGGCTCCCTCATCTTTTGGTCACGGTAGATGCTAAAATTTCTTCACAAACATAATGATCCCAATGTAAGCACCAAATAAGACAAAATAACTACATACTAATTTTATGCTTAACCCTTTATCCGCGGGCATTGTTTTGGCCTGACTGTCCTCTCCCGCGAGGGTTTCAGCCAAATGTAAACAAACCTTTAAACCTTAATAACTCTGCACAGAATAAAGCTAGAGAAAAAAATAAGGTACCATTAGAAAGTACTAACCTTCAGCTTTCCATTGATGTAGGTTTCATGACTTTGTTGACTTTCACAGGACGGGCAGTGCCGTTAGAAGTGAGGGGTGTAAAATCACTATTTTACGCCCCACACACCAGTACCAAATGCCAACCACTCTCTGATAATAGTAATATAAACATATATGAACACTGCACATACGATAAACACCCACTCTGTGTTCACTGAGGTAGGTAAAAGGCACTTCACTGCGGCTGCGCCCGCACTTCACTGCGGCTTCACCCGCTCACTGACGTTTGGTTAGCGGCGATCTTTTCATTATTTCTAACTTCTAATATTATTTTACATATAATCTGGGCAATATACATTATATTTACACTGCACTTATTACTATATTGCGTCACTGTCGCATCACAGAATTACACAAGTGCCGCAGAATTACACAAGTGCCGCAGATTCTCTTATTACAATATCACTTATTATACTGGCCAATATTTACATTTTTTTCTAGGCAAAATATCCCTTATTACTACATTATCCATTATACAATTATTGGTAAAGCACGTCACTGTCGCATCACTGTATATCACCGTCACTTTCAGTATTTACTCAGAGAGTGGTACTCGGCAAAGCACGGAGTCACGCAGAGAGCGACTTGGCATTCCTGGCACTGGTGTGTGCTCATTTTTCTCGTCCGAGGCCTCCGTGTGGTGTTATGACATACTCTGCAGAGGCCCTGTGACAACCTGCCGCCTGCGGTAAGAGGCAATTTCACAAGCTGGTGCCGGCTCATGTAATTGCGGCACTCAAGACGGTCAGGTTGTGTGTCATAGTGTCGCCTCGGGATCAATGCCGTCACCTGACCAAATCGTGCAAGCAGCTGCTGCACGACAGTCTTAGAGAACTGTCTCAGGGATGGTTGCCTTATGCCTCCGACTTGTGTCTTGTAGAGGATGAAGGCGTTGAGCATGCACATATCGAGCAAGTGCAGGCAAGCCTTCCTGTACCATCGGGTGTTTCTCCTGAGACAATCTATTTCGCCAGTCATCATATCAGACTTATCAACAAGTCTCATGTTCACATTGTAATCAATGACGGCATCAGGCTTCATGATTGGCTCTCCCGTCCTGTAGCTGACCTTCCCAGTTCTCTGCAATTCCCCCTTGTGGATGGTGCTGATCATATTCACGACCTTCTTGTCATGCCACCTGATCGCCAGAAGCTTGTCTGACTTCTTCAGGTGCACATCTCCCTTGGATGAGGATGATGCTTCTGGGAAACTTGGCCACTCTTTCCTATAGCTCCGTACAATGCCAACAGTGCCAATGCCGTGTTCAGCCAGGTATTTGGAGAGTTTCGGTGCTGTGTAATAATTGTCTGTGTACAGCACATGATTCCCACCAAAATACTTCTCCATCAGCACTTTTACAACGGAGCCAGAGAAGCCAAGGGGGTCTTTCCTGTTCACGTCCATTGTGCTTGCAGAGTAGATGACGAAATCAAGGATATACCCCGTCTCACAGTCACACAGCACAAAGAACTTTATCCCAAAGCGGTGGCGTTTGCTGGGGATGTACTGCATGAATTTGAGACGTCCTCTGAACAATACCAGGGATTCGTCTATGACGACTTTCTGCATAGGACGGAAAAATCGCATAAATCGATCCCTAATCCTGTTGAGAAAATCCCTCACTTTCCACAAAGGGTCAGTTTGGGACGGGTTTCCATTGTCAGCGAAGTGCAGGTATCCTTGCAGCTGTCGGAACCGATCCCGTGACATATACTTCCCGAATGTTGGGATAGAAGTAATGTCATCCACGAGCCAGTACTCCTCCAACTCATGTCTCTTGATATGGGGCATCAAGAACATCAATGCAAAGAACACATACAGCTCTCTGATCCCGACAGGCAACCACGACACTTGCTTTGGTGAGCCAATAGGTCCCAGCCCTTCTGCTGCACACTGAGCTGTATACCTATTGGTCTCATCGCTGACATGCTGCACGATTTCGTCATCCATGAAGGCCAGGAAGTAGTCAACAAAATCATCTCCTGCGTTGCATGGAAAGGCAGGCTGTATTCCAGCATTTGTCATATCAAACGGCGGATTGTGTGGCTGAAAATCTGCACCGTCAGACCAAACAAATGCATCAACTTTCCCTGTGCGTGGTTCAGTGGAAGTGGCAGGTCGCACTGCACTCGTTTCTCCGTGAGGAGGAGCTGAGGTGGAGGCAATGGGTGAGGCAATGGGTGAGGCAGGAGGCGAACGGGAGGGGGGTGAGTGCGGGGGCGGTGAGTGGGGGGGTGGCGAGGGTGAGGGAGCTGAGCGGGGGGCAGGCGGGGGGGTTACTGACCTGGTGCATGTTGAAATTTGACCCTTTCTTCCCCGCTTATCACCTCGCTTATCGCCCAGCTTTGCCCTCCAACTGCCACGCATCCCCTTTGCTCTAGGCCGGCCTGCCCTGCTTACCCTGCCTGCACGGCCTGCCTTCCCTCGCTGTGCAGGCTCTGGGAATTCATATTCCTCAGATGATGTAGACTGAGGAGAGGGCACGGCAGAAGATGAAGATGATGTGAGGGCAATAGGGCTAGGGGAACGGGAAAGTGGTGGGAAATGCTTGCTAGGGCCTGGTGTAGGAGACGTAAGTCTGCGCTTCACTCCCTTCCCACGTGCAACACCAATTTACCCCATAGGCGCCTTCCCTTTCCCAGAGTAAGTTGGGGGTGGTGGGGGGGAGAGTAAGTTGGGGGTGGTGGGGGGGAAACTACACGCTCACTTTCGTCACTGTCACTGTCAATGGTAAAGGGTTCACCACCAATCACTGCAAAATCATCACTACTTGCTGTAAGTGTATCACTCTCACTGCCACAATCCAGAGTTGTACTTACAGTTTTGTCCAGCTCTGTTCTAATTTCTGGAGTGCTCAACCCCTTCTGCCTCGCCGTCGGCAGCTCCTTCACCGGTGTAGAGGTCGAAGGCACACTAGCACTAATCATTTGCGAGGAGGAAGCGAGCGACGATGAGTTGGGACGGAGCGCCATTATCACGCACAGAGCTGGACAGATACTGACTGATGCGTGTCAGGGCAGGGGTGGGTGAGGCCCCCTCGGGGTGGGAGGAGGGAGTTGTGGGATGGCTGGCGTGAAAGAACTCAACAGCTACTCTTGCGTGAGACAATTTGCACACAGGAAAAACGCGCGGTTCAAAATATTCACGAACATTCCAGAATGACACCCGCGGTTTGGTCCAGTTTTGTCGATGTCATTCTGGAATGACACCCGCGGTTTGGTCCAGTTTTGTCGATGTCATTCTGGAATGACACCCGCGGTTAAAGGGTTAACTGGCTATAAAACTTCAACATAACTGATGTATGTCCGTTTGACCCCTACCATCCACAAAGGTCATCTTAATTTTATTTTTGCTACCTCCACATTTATCCAGCATAGCACAAACTTTTTACACTCTATAAGGAGGCTCTCAGAAATTGAGTAATATTGTCTGGTAGCATCAAGAATAAGCTAGAAACTTACAACACTGGACTGAAGGGAGAGTATAATGGCAGCCTGACTGAAAGAGTGTCTTGGACTGATGTACTGTACTCTGCACGAAGTAATTAACCTCTTCAGTCCGATGGCATATTTTATTTTTCCTCCTCCAGATGGTTTTATGCAACTGCATGGATGTCTAGCAGTGAGGTGTTCAAGAGGGCTACTTCAAACCTCACCAGCTGAAAGGTTTTCCCTAACCTGTGTAAAATATCTGGAGGTAGCAATAATAAATTGCAAAATAAATTACTGGGTTAAAGGGGTTATGGAACTGAGATGGGAACATTGTGGATGCCTACTGTTAACTCCGAATATGTCAACATCAGTGGGTAACTAAGTAGGATATGAACATCATTATGCACTAGAAATAAGCTTGGAAAGGTCACGAGTGATAAAAAATATGGATGAGGTACAGTACAAGTATGTATGAGGATGCACACAACAAGGATTGGCACATTTTTAACCCACTCATCTTGATGATTTGGTTCTAATGTTATTCTTGCTACCCTTAGACAATTTAATTATATTCAGCTAGGTAGAGATATCAGATTGTAAATGGGTTAATGAAGCCTATTTCTAATCCTGTCACCAAAAATGGTTTCTCCATACTGTAGTTAACAAAATCGTCCAGAGGTAGGGAGAACAGAAAAATAAATCATGAGATTTAAAGAGTTCACTTTATAAAGACGGAATGGGGTACATGCAAAATCCATGAAGAAAAATACAAGGAAAATATATGCTGATGGTTTTGCTTGTGATGCAGGGCAAGGATTTCTAAGCTTGAATGATGTGTAAATGACTGAATGGCACATCTTCACTGGCATACGTTTTATTTTCTCTCACTTCGTGATTTCTCTTTCTTTGTTTTTAAACCCTACCTCACCCCACCTTTTAAACCAACAACTGCACAATTAAGATTTGAGAGGATCTCTGTGGTGCACAAAAAACACTGATTTTCGAAGTTTCTAGGATTCCAATTCAGTATTTGCAGACTGATATGGAATATGGTGAAGTTTATGGTCCTAAATTTTTTGGTCATTATGTGCTACAGTTTAGGCACTACAGATGTCTGAAGCAACAATGCCATGGCACCATGCCCCAAAAAACATATAGGAGCCACTTCACTGGAAACCAATTTTAGGCCTGAGATCAAAAGACAGTCCGTTACTGTATGAGAAGGTAAATTAGATGTCTCCATTTGGCTTACAAATGAACAGCTGCCCATGATTTGTATCAGAAAGTGCAGAAAACACGATTTATGGTTCGGCTTCTGTGATGTACAGTAAGTCATAGTCAAGCACTGGCTACTGTGGAACGTAACTCACAGAGTTCGGGTTGTGAGGATCACGGATGATGATGATGATGATAATGACTACATAAATTTGACCAATACTGTAGTTACATACAGCTGATAATGCACTGATTTCCTTTGTTGCATCCATCCATCATCCGATCCTATGTTGCCCCATGAGGAGTGTAGGAGCCAGGGGCTAGGCAAGTTGGTCCTGACATTTAAGATGTGAGTGAGCAGCCTCACTCATCACAGAGTGGCATTACATGAGCAAATAAACCCCAGCCACCCCTTGGATATAAACCTGCACCAGCTCAATCTGACTGGAGCACCCTAATTACTACCTAAACCACCAAGCACCATAATTTGGTTACGTGGTTACCACCCAGCGTAGTAACTGGTTTCCTGGTGTACGGGAAACCATTTGGCTTGTCATTCAGTGTAGGGTCACCCATAGGCAGAAGGAAGAGGAAAGAATGAAGGAAAGAAAGACAGAAGAGGGAGTGTAAAGTCACCCATAGGAAGAAGGAAGAGGAAAGAATGAAGGAAAAACAGACAGAAGAGGAGGGAAGGAAGAGAGGGAAGGGCAGACACCCATAGTAGCACTACATCGAGTAAGTGGATGGTGAAAGCCCCCACCTACCACACTGTTGCATCCTAAGATAGAAATACAGTAATCCCTCTATCATCCAATATAAAGAGCCAAAGGCATGTCTGGATATGGACAAAATCTGGATATGGAGCAATATCATCTACGGTACCCATACCCTGTCCATACCCAACCGACTACCTGTACCAAACCTATATATACAATACAGTACCCTTCCTAATTTTGGCAGTGTTCTCCAGTCTTTCAGCAGTATTTAAACATCAAAACACACATGGGAATACCCAGTGTAATGCTAGACACTAAGAAAGCAATGTATAAACAACAAAAATCCACAAATATCCTACCTATAATATACAGTACTCTTCCTAATTTTGGCAGTGTTCTCCAGTCTTTCAACTGTACTTAGACATCAAAACATACATGGGAAAATCCAATATAATCCTAGGCACTAAGGAAGTAATGCATAAACAACAAAAGTCCACAAATAAAAATCAATGAAAGTCCACCAAAAAAATCAGTGAAGACAATGGTTGATATAAGTATATTTAATCATCTCAGGAACCATAAGTTTTCAAAAAGTTTCTGGGACAACAACGGAGTGATGGCTGCTTTTGTAGCACAAAGAAAAACTTTCCCATGGCCAAATATGCCCCTAGCAAATGGTTATATTGGTATAAATTGCATACCATCACCTTTGCTGGTGTTTTATTCAAAGATAAGCTAATAAAAACACAAAACTAATGAGTAAATGTACAGAAATGCAATAAGAATAAACTTGTTCATGAGTTAAAAATACCTTCAAATAACTTCCCAACACCTTAGTGCAAAATTTTACCCAAACTGTGCAAGAGCTAAGCACGTGAAAAGATGGAGAATTTCTTGAGCTTTCTTGTGGTGTTTTCGGAATTTCGATACTACTAATAGTATTTGAACAAATCACCAAAAACTAAAAAACTCACTGATGGCGATGCAGGAAGGGTGGAAGGCCGGGTAAGTGATGCTAGGGTGGGGGAGGACTGAGGGACGGGGGAGGGAGATAAGCCTAGCAGCGGTAAGCGTGGGAGGGAACGGAGGAGGGATGGGGGAGGAGAGCAAGAGCTGTTGTGGGTCTTTGACCATTCAGTGTTGTGGGACTTTGATCATTCGGTGAGGAGACAGACGGGCACTTTTGCTCTGCTGGTGGGTTAGGCTCTGTGTTGCTCGCGTGAGACCAGAATGTTCCCGCTGATCCGGCAGGCCAGGAGGCTTTGACCATTTGGTGAGGAGCCGGATGGGTGTTTTCAGTCAGCATGTGGGCTACGGTCTGTATTACTCTGTATTACTCACGCACAGCCATTTGCACCCAAGTTATTTGGGTGGCCAAGGGACTTTGACCATTCGGTAAGGATCCGGACAGCCAATTAGGCTCAGTCTGTGGGTTACTGTCCATTACCCATGAGTGGCCTGTGAATCCGGTGGCCAGGAGACTGACCATTCACTGGGGGTCCAGATAGCCTTTTTAGCTCAGCTTGTGGGTTACAGTCTATTACCTTCGCACGAACAGAGAGGCTGGCGAGCCACCCAACCGATTTTTTTTAACTTGTCAGCCACACAGCTCCCGATGTCAGAACTTTTATATTTAGATTTTTTTTTTCTTTTTTTATGTCATGTCCCCTTTTGCTGGGTAAAGAAATTAGATTTTGGAGCATGTAGCACTTTTATGATCAGATGCCCTCCCTGATGTCTACCAATGACCCTTGGGTGGACTCAAACCTCTGACCCTTCGGTCAGAGTGCTGTAACCCTGTGAGGCTGTGAGCCACAGCTGCTACAACCAGCTAGGTGACTGGAGAGCGCTACCTCTCCCGGCATGACAGCTTACCCGGGCACGGCGCGAACTCGCAACTCTTCCATCCTGAGTTAGGCGCTCTATCACTGAGCCACTGTGCCGTTCGGATATGGACAAACTGGATACGGAAATAATGGATCTAAGGCCTAATGTCCGTAGACTGAGCATGTCCAGATACGGAGCACCCAAATAATCGTGATTACTTATACAACATATGGGAATGGCAGATGATGATGATGATGACTACATAAATGTGACGATGAAGTTACACACAGTTGATAATGTACTCATTTCTCTTGTTGCACTCAAAGATAAAAATATTATATAAAATATTATCCTTGTTGATTAATAACAAATATATACAGTATACAGAATATGATACTCTATGATGTTTCAGTTATATATACTCTAAGGTGTTTCAGTTATATATACTCTATGATACTCTATGAAATACAGTATGTTGTTTCAGGTATATAAAAAGAAAGTTTTAAAAGTAGTGGGAAGCAAGGTGACTCAGAATAAAAGTGCTCAGTGCAACAAAGGTCATGATACAACAGATAAAACTTAGCAGTGGTTGCATAAGGACTGCAGCTAGGTGCATTACTGACCAAATCAATGTATGGGTGCAGTGTCTGTGTATGGTATAAGTACAGTATATGAGAGAGGACTTTATGGAAGGAAGAGGTGGCTGGTTAAGGTCAGTGAATGTCACAATGAAAAGTTCCATAAATGTGACAAAGAAAGATACTGAAGTTGAGGATGCAAGACTTGACATTGATCAGAAATGGATGGATGAAGTATCAAGGTGCACATGACAAGAGTTGCATTCCCCACCCTTTTTTCTTTACTAGGTGATCAATGAATTCCTCTGTCCCACAGGCACTTGTACAGTGCACCCAAAAAGAAAAAATAAACAAAATGCATGGATGGTTTTTTACAAGTTTAAAGAAAAAAATCAGAGACAAATTATGAGTAAATGACTGTTGCCAGTTTCACTGGCCAATATCCTGGTAATTTTCCTTACAGGGCACTATGTTGGTAGTTTTCCTTGTTTGCCACATGAGCTGCAAACTACACTTTAATTTTCCAGTCGAAAAGGTCTTTCCTAAACTAAATAAAAACTGGTTTCAATCCGAATAAAATGAAACATTATTACTTTAGTAAATGAGCTGTAAGCAGCACTTTGACAACTAATCTCGGATATACAGACTCCCTGACCCTTCCATACAAATATCTTAACTGGTATTACTTCACCACAAAATCCATGAAAAATGAGAAGACAGAGGAGAGAGGAACAGCAACTTTATTTCTGATACAAAAGTTTAGGATGAATATGGCAACCCACTAAACTTTCCCCTTTTCTTCCTTAAGTCCAACTGTACAGTTAAACACAAGCTGGTCAGGTAAAGAATCTGGATCAACTGAGAAGTATCCAGTGCGTTCGAACTGGAACTTAGTGAAAACCTTCGCGTTCTTGACAGACATATCAGCCAGTGCATACACCACACTCAGCGAGTTGGGGTTGATATCAGTCAAGAAGCCACCAGGCACCACTGCTGGATCCTCAGGACTCTCATGCTTGAATCTATAGGGGGAAGGAGTATTATTATTGTTAGTGGTGTTTCTCTATTTTACTGCATAACAGAAAAATTATTTTATTAATGAAGTAATACCTCTAATCTTTAGTAAGGATTAAAAAACATTTCCACTTGTTAGTCCTATGTTTACTAGGATTTCCCTCACTGGAATAAATTCATCTGGTGTTAACCTAAATAAAATTTCTAGGTTTACCACTTGCAGAGCAATGACTACCTGAGATTGTTTTCGAAGAATGAATGCCAGGATTTCCCACATTTGAACAAAATCTCCTGATATTAAAAGTCATTCATTTATTAACCTGATTAAAAAAACAAATAACAAATGCACCAAGTGCAGCAAAAATATTGAATAAGGATACATGAAAGGAGTACTTTGCATGAAACTTATTCTCAAATATAAGCACACCCCACTTGATACTGTATTGTACTTACAATCTTTCATACAAGCGCACTTCACACTTCACTGGCTGGGCAACCCAGTGTATAAATGCTTTAGGTTTGTTGGCTTCAGTGGCTGGATGGCAGGTGACCCTGAGGTGGTCTATGCACCCATCTTCCCCTCGCACCACCTCCTGCACTGTGATGACATAACCACAGTGACGCAGTCCAACACTCTGCTCAGGTGTCAGTCTCCGGTATCCCTTTTCCTCAACCTATAGAAACTGTACTTGGTCACCATTTAATATAGTACAGTAATGTAAGCTTTTTAAAAAAATCAGTTCATCATCCAATCCCTTATCCTCCCCGTTTTATCAGGACTACATGTATGTGTCCAAGGCTCTGTTATATATTTTAGACATTTAAGGCAAGGGTGACCAGCAACACAATCATTGGTGGCATTACGAGATCAATAAATCCCAATTATCTTTCAGACTTAAATATAGCCATAAATCTCAATCACCTTTCAGACTTATAATGAAAGTAAATATATTCAGCCTCCTCTTGTGAGTCCAATCCTATGCCAATGATTCAGCAAGAAAACTCTCCCTAACAATACATACACTCACTAGAACACTGGTTCATACAAAAAAAGAATAACTGCTTCACTAATGAAATAACCAACACTTTTTTACAGAACCCCAATGGATATACACTTCAAATTTTTTATAGACCCCTAATGAATATAAACTTCAAATGAACCCTTACGTGACTTTTATTACCAACCACTCCCCTAGCCATCATCATCATCCCAACCTTAATCCTCTCCTAAAGATGTGGTGTGGTAGGAGCCAGAAACAACGTGAGGAATCACTTATGAACAACTATTACCATAATTAGTATGCCAGTGAAATGGGGCAAGCCATTAAATGGCTATCTTAAAATTTTTGGACTAACACTGTACAGTAAAGTCCTCTCATTCGGCATCTACAGGGCCGAGCAGGTGCCGAAAGAGCTGAAACTGCTGAATGATTGGGAAAACCTGTCAAAAAGTTTCTAGCAATCGGGGTCGGTCACCCCACTGCAATTACAGTGTCTAGCAAGTATTATTGGTCAACCTTAAGCACTACATTGGTCTTCTGTTTCTTAAGGTCATATATAGTGGAACAGCTCACACCAAAATCTTCCATTATCTTCTCCCTAGGAACACCCGCCTCCAATTTTCAACTTGAGTGTAAAGTGGAGGGACTGTAAGAAAATGTTCTGGAAAGAGGTGAAAAGAGTAAGATAGGGTGGAAGTGAAGTTAGCAGGGGAGTGAAAGATAAAAATGGTAGATTACTAGTGGAGAAGGGAGAAAAAGTGAGCAGATGGAGAGAACACTTTAAGGAATTGTTAAACATAGAGGATGGAAGTAATGCAAGTATAAGTGGCTGAGGAATGGCTGGGAGAAGGAGGGAGGTGAGAAGACAGGAAGAAATCAGTAGGATAGAAGTTGTGGAAGCAATGAAGAAAGTTAAACTGGGGAAAGCCCCAGGAATTGATGGAGTGTGTACAGGGGATTAATTATACCTGACTTCCAATCCTCCAGGACTCAACCTTCCTCCAAGGCCTATCTCCACATCTGCCACATCCATTCTACTACTATCTCTCCCCCATGCTTCAGCATTTCACCACACACTCCATCAATTCCTGGGGCTTTCCCCATTTTAACTTTCTTCATTGCTTCCACAACTTCCATCTTACTGATTTCTTCCTCTCTTCTCACATCCCTCCATCTCCCAGCCACTTATACTTGCATTACTTTCATTCTCTATGTTCAACAATTCCTTAAAGTTTTCTCTCCATCTGCTCACTTCTTCTCCTTTCTCCACTAGTAATCTACCATTTTTATCTTTCACTCACCCAACTAACTTCATTGGCACCCTGTCTAACTCTCCTTACCTTTTTCCAAAACATTTTCTTACATTCCCTCCACTTTACACTCAAGTTCCTTCCAAATTCCTCATCCACTCTCTTCTTATTCTCTCTTACCAATCTTTGCATCGCCTCCTCCCTACATATAACTTTCTCTTCCATCTCTCACCTTCTTCCATGCCCCTGTTTCTCATCCACTCACTATATGTTTTCTTCTTTTGTGCCACAGCCTCTCTCACTTCTTCATTCCACAAAGCTGTTCCCTGCACCCCTTTCGTCTTCTCTCCACCCCACACACCACCTCACATGCTGCACAGATTTCTTCTGTGAATATCTCGCATACACCTTTGACGTCCCCCATCTGCTCCAGTCCATATTTTCCCAATTGCTCCTCCACTTCCCTCTTATATTTTGCCTTTTTCCATCCTCTTGCAACCTTTCCATCCTCCTTGTATGCACTACTTCCTCCTGTCCTTCCCTTCTTCTATTTCTCCATTTCATTTGGACTTCAGAAAGTCCAGTCCCCCAACCTCTATATACTTCTGCATCCATTACACACCTTCTCATCCTTTCATCCATACACACATAATCAATCATTGCCTTCCATTCATTCAGTTCACAAACCACCCTTCTCATCACTCGCCATGTATACCTATGGATCATTTTGTGCCTGAAGAGGGTATTGGCTATCACCAACCCCCTCCCGGCACAAATGTCCACTAAAGCACTGCCATTCTGCAGGCACACCTCACTCACCAACTACTCCATTCACCTTCACATTTCCTACTTTTCCATTCATATCTCCAATCAAAAACGCTCTCATTCCTTTCAAATTTTTCCATGCACGCTTCCACATTTTTCCAGAACTCCTCTCTCACTCTGCTTGTATGATCTTGCATTGGTGCATATACGCACACAATTGCCCACATTTGTAGTCCAACTGTCAATGTTACCCACACAATCCTTGGGCCAACTGATCCATACTCTCTTATATTCTCCTTCAATCTGTTACTCACAACAATACACACTCCTCCTCTTGCCCTCTCATTCTCACCTACCCCTGTGAATATACCCCATCCATACTCCCATTCTCTCACACTCTCAACTCTCCATTTAGTTTCAGTTAATCCATATACATCCACTTTCACACCCTCAAGCACCTGGACAATCTCTCTTTCTTTCACCTCATCATTTGCATCCCTTACATTCCATGTAGCTATCCGTACCAAGTCCTTTGTTCGGTCCTTAGTCGTCACCTTTAAGTCAGTCCTCGTCCAAGGCTTCTTGTTTGTATTTTTAGTTGTTTTCCGGGGAGGGACACTAACCCTCCGCCAACCCACTTGTTGTCATGTACGGAACACATGTTGGTTGCTTATAAGGTTACCACCCAGCATTGTAAATGATGATATATTAAATTATTCTACATCAGCCATCTGAGCTCAGAGACTCTCCTCATTCCAAGATTTGATATGATTTATCTGAAAGTGGTGGTAGTGCATTTTCCTAGGGGGATAAATTATGACCAAATCTTGGAATGAGGACAGTCTCTGAGCTCAGATGGCTGATGTAGAATAATTTAATACATCATCACTAAATTTCTGCCAAAAGAGAGACTGATACAAACAAAACAAGTGCTTGGCTAAAACTATAATACCGGTATTTATCAAACATCTCAGAAGGCAAGAATTAACCCAGCTTTGTAGCAGCTTCATTAACCCCTTAACCACGGGGCGTCACTTCTGTGATGGTCAGGCGCAATGGATCATACTGCGGGGCATCACTTTTGAGATTCTGTGTTACTTTGAATTCTCCCGGGCTTTCAAGTGGTGGATTGTATCATCTATCAGCACTGCCAGTGTCCAACAATAGTCAGCACTGCTAATGTCATCTGTACTCCCATCCACTGTTGACAATTTAGCTATTTATCCCTGTTCTTGACTCCCCTCCCTACCTCCCCTCCATTACCCTCTCCTCTCGACTGCCCGGCCGCGCTGCACTAAGCAAATTTCCCCCGGAATTTTCCACTGATTTCATCCATTGAAATAAGCCCTATGCCCTATTCTTATACAAAATAATATATACCAAAAAAAAAATAAGCTAAGTGATAGTGCCATACACCTGGAGTTGGCTAATTATCACCTGGCAACTCTCCACGTGCACTTGTTCGCTAATTTTCCCTGGTAATTTCCCCTTGAAATATGCCATATAATTCTCGTAATAAAAATATATATAAGAAAGGAAGAGAGAAGCCTAAGTGATATTTACATTCACCTGGAACTACCTAATTTCCTGCCAATCATTTCACAGCATATAACTTAGCAGCTGTCACCTCGCTGACGTTGTCAACCCTTGGCGGCCCCATATCCTCCTCGTCATTTAGTTCAGTGTTGTTTCTTGAGATGAAAGCACATAGCACTCGCGCCCCTCCATTTCCGTTGCTTCTAGAGGGCCCTGAGACCTCTACCCCTACTAAACCCCATGTGGGAAGGGGTAAAGGACTAAATGACTCTGCTGTTTTGCGTGAACTGGCTAATTTATCCATGATAATGATGGACAGTGACTACAATCTTTCTGGTGAATTGTGTGATGAGCCACTGGAGGAAATGGTGATAAACTACGAGTGCTTCAGTGTCCCAAGTTCATCCTGGCTCCAAGGGAAAGGAGCCCATATTTACTTGAAGTGACAGTGTATAACATAGTGTAAATAAAATAGAAATGTAAACAATTACTAATATAAGAATATGAGTACAAATACTTGGAGTAATGACAGTCAAAGCTTTGCTCTCTATGCTAGTTTACTGAACGAGAAAGTTAATTACCTGGAGTGAAAATAAACTACTATTCCTGAAGGAAACGTATGGATTAATATTGTACAGTATATATAAGAGTAATAAAGTAATAGGAATATAAAGTGTGAGTGTGTTTATGAATAATAAATGACTGAATACCAGCGGGGAACGAGCGCAAGTGGGAAGCTCGTACATGCTCGTAATTTTCATTGCTTTCACAGGTTTTTTTTTTTTTTTTTTTGGTGTATGGATTCCAAACTACTTGAAAATCACAGAATAGTGTTTCTAGTGATAATATCAGGCTGTGGTAATCATATTACGGGGTGTCAGGAAGTGTAAAGTGGAGAATTCGTTACCCAACTTCAGAAGTCTTCACAAGGCCTACAGTACTCGACGAAGGCTCAACAAACATCCCAGGAGAAAGCCGAAGGTATGTGCCATATACACATATAATTATAATATTCTACGATTAATACCTGATTTTTGGCAAATATTTTTAAAAAGTCAGTTGGAAAGCAAATATCCTCGCGGGACATGCAAGGAGCGCAAAAACACGACCGCGGTGTAAGGGTTAAAAATGACGTAAATAAATATATTAGTGCCAGGTTTTCAAACTTTGGGCTTCGTTTTCGGGGAAATAAAACAACAAGAGCAATGTACTGTATTCTCCTCTGTTAAAATTTTGTTACAAAGCTTTTTCAGTACTTCAACAGTGCATGATGGTATTTTGCCAAACAGGTTCTCACATCAACAGAGAAAAATCACAGTAACTGAAAATGTGCTCGGGACAAAGAAGCTGTTAACATTGAGACATCTGGTGGCAGATGATTTCCAGAAGTCCCCCAGTGGGTGTAGAAAGTGAGAAGTGTTAATGTTAGGGGTAGGGTTGCAAGAGGCAGACTGAAAAAAAAACATGAGACAAGGTCATTAAGTGTGATCTCAGGGATAAGGGACTGAATAGGGAAGCTGCCAGAGATCGAGCAGCATGGACAGCCACCATTAGGTGACCAAGGCCAACACATGCAAGCATGTTGGAGCTTTCAAAAACGAACAAACGAACCATACCTCTCGAAAATCAGACTGCTCAATCCACAGCTCCTTATCGAGTATGACGGTGTGTGTCCCAGCAGCATCATTACCGGGGATGTTGGGTACTGTCACTAACGTGGGTTTATCTTTAGGGTAGTTGGTAATGATGACTCTCAGTGGCTCAAGAACTGCCATAGCTCTGATGGTGAAAAGAAATAAGTAGCATCAGTCTTCACTTGAAGTCTAGAATGTGTACAGGGAAAATCCACTTCTAGAGAAATAAAAGATTCTTGAGTCTTTATCATACCTGTGAGCTGTGGTGTTGAGGACATTGCGAACACAGGCCTCGAGGGCATCAGGGTGAATAACTATCTGTGCTCCTGTGAGGCCTAAGGTGGCAACAAAGTTATTGATGGCCTCAGGAGGGAACCCTCGCCGACGCAATGCTGACAGGGTGAACAGCCGAGGATCATCCCAATCTGATGGTTTAAATGCAATATATTGAATGGACTGCAAGCTTGCAGAGCAAGGGTACAGTTTCATTATTCATTATTCAGCAGGCATTTAGTTTGATGGGTACACAGTGAAAATTTTAATAATCATAATCCTGAATCTTTTTTCTCCCATCCTTGAGTAGGGTAAGGTAGGGTCCAAAGAGAGAGAGAAAAAAAAAAAATCAAGAGAATGAAAAATAAAAATGAGCCGCTCACTCATTCACTCAACATTCAAACCCATGGAATCCTGATTTCACCTCACAGGCATAACTATCGACACACATGCACTTCACTCTTTTTATTTTCTTTTTATAATGAAAAGAAAAAGGAGCCAAAAGCCAGGAGCCCACAAGACTGATCCCTCCAAGAAAAACAAAAACAAGATAACTGACAGCCAAATTCAAGATCCATTCACAACTCAAGACCTATCACATACAAACCAATTTGATGACTATCAAGTTACAAAACAGGTGCCAAGTCCTTGTCATGCACTCCTCCACATAAAATTCATCCAACTAGACTGCTCCCTCGTCAGTTCCCTGACCTCATCAACCCCTGTACTCCAGTTTCTCACAAATATTTACCATACCTATCCACCTTCTTCTTGGCTTACAATGCTGCCTCCCACCATTAAACTCATAATAATCATCATCATCATCATCATCATCATCATCATCATCCATCCATCATTCAATCCTGCATAGGAGCCCAGGGCTAGGAAAGTTGGTCCTGATATTTAAGATGAGTGACCAGCCTCACTCATCCCTGGGTGGCATTACGTGATCAATAAACCCCAACCAACCCTTGGATAAAAACATTCACCGGCTCAATCTGATTGGAGCACTGCAATTACCCACTAAACCACCAGATGCCATGAATTGGTTATATGGTTACCACCCAGCGTAGTACAGTAAATGGTTTCCTAGTGTACAGGAAACCATTTGGCTTATCGCTCAGTGTAGAGTCACCCACAGGCAGAAGGAACAGGAAAGAATGAAGGAAAGAAAGACAAAACAGGGAGTGTAAAGTCACCCGTGGGCAGAAGGACGAGGAAAGAATCTATCTATCTATCTATATACCTAGGCTGCTTCCCCCAAGGAAAGGGAGGTAGCTGAGACAGGACGACACACTCCCCATTTACTCATCCATTCAAACACATTCATTCGCATCTTAGCCCCAAAGGGGAGAAGGGACAGTTCCTCACCGCACCATACCGCACAAGGGTCAACTGCGCAGTGCAATCAGTGACATCCACAGCAGGGCCCGACAGCAGAGCTGGTTTACCTCTGCCACATCATAATAGACCCATCCCCTTACCTGCACCTGACCTGACTAGCTGATCAGACAGAAGAGAAAGGAAGGAAAGGAGGGAGAGGAAAGGGCAAACACTCAAGAGCAGCACTACATCGAGTGAGTGGATGGTGTGCACCCCACCTACCACAAAACAATAATAATAATAATAATAATAATTATCAGTAGGTGGGGGTGTTCACCATCCACTCACTCGATGTAGTGCTGCTCTCGGGTTACTGCTCATTCCTCTCTTCCTTCCTCTTCTGTCTTTCTTTCAGTCTTTCCTCTCCCTACTGTCTACTGGTGACTATACAGTGAGTGACAAGCCAAATGGTTTCCTGTACACCGGGAAACCATTTACTATGCTGGGTGGTAACCATATAATCAGATTATGGTGCCTGATGGTTTAGTGGGTAATTAAGGCATTCCAGCCAGATTAAGCCCGTGCAGGTTTATATCCATGGGGTCATTGGGGTTTATTGCCCATGTAATGCCACTCAGGGATGAGTGAGGCTGGTCACTCATCTTAAATGTCAGGACCAACTTGCCTAGCCCCGGGCTCATACGCTCCTCATAGGAAAACATAGGATTGGATGATGGATGGATGGATTAGCATTATTATTACTATTATCTCCTATGCTCCCCATGGGGCAGTGCAGGATTAGATGATGATGATGATGATGATGATGATGATGATGAAGTGTGTTATTATACTCACTGCAAATGTGTCTAATCCTGTGTTACCCCATGAGAAGCATAGGAACTCTAAGCTAGGCAAGTTGCTCCTGACATTTCAGATGAGAGTGACCAGCCTCATTCATCCCTGAGTGGCATTACCTGAGCAATAAACTCCAACCACCCCTTGGATATAAAGCTCAATCTGGCTGGAGGACCTAGATTACCTACTAAAGCACCAGGCACCATAGTTTGGTTATATGGATACCACCGAGAGCAGAAAATGGTTTCCTGGTGTACAGGAAACAATTTGGCTTGTCACTCGGTGTAGAGTCACCCGTAGACAGAAGGATGAGGAAAGAAAGAAGGAAACAAAGACAGAAAGGAAGGAAGGAAGGAAAGAAAGACAGAAGAGGAAGGAAGGAAAGATAGAAGGAAGAGAGGAATGGGCAGTCACCCGAGAGCAGCACTATATCGAGTGAGAGGATAGTCAGCGCCCCCACCTACCACTCATTTTATTATCATTATTATTATTATTGTTATTATTATTATAATACACTCGGTTTGTGATAGGTGGGGGCACTCACCATCCACTCACTTGATGTAGTGCTGCTCTCAGGTGTCTGCCCTTTCCTCTCCTCTCTCCATTCCTTCCTTCCTCATCTGTCTTTCTTTACTTCATTCCTTCCTCGTCCTTCTGCCTACGGGTGACTTTACACTCCCTCTTTTGTCTTTCTTTCTTTCCTCTTCCTTCTGCCTATGGGTGACTCTACACTGAGTGACAAGCCTAATGGTTTCCTGTACACCAGGAAACCATTTCCTATGCTGGGTGGTAACCATATAACCAAATTATGGCACCTGGTGGTTTAGTGGGTAATTACAGCACTCCAATCGGATTGAGCCAGTGAAGGTTTATATCCAAGGAGTGGTTGGGGTTACTGCTCATGTAATGCCACTCAGGGATGTGTGAGGCTGGTCACTCTCATCTTAAATGTCAGGACCAAATTGCCTAGCCCCGGGATTCTACGCTTCTCATGGGGCAACGTAGAATTGGATGATGGATGGATGGATACACTTGGTGGTAGGTGGGGGCAGCGCCCATCATCCACTCACTCAATGTAGTGTTGCCTTATGGTTGCTACACTTAGTGACATGCTAAATGGTTTCCTGTTCCCAGGAAACCATTTACTACGTTGGGTGGTAACCACATAACCAGGGTTTTTGGCCTGGTTAAGCGTCCCCCTGATACCTCTATCTAAAATCACTTAAATCATGGCAGACATTTTGGAGACCCTCGAAGGGCCCAATACCTGTCCAGGGCGTCAATCAAATGGGCAGATTTGCATGGCCACGTGGAACATGAGAGGTGTGAATGAGGACAGCAAGAGGGTGGAAGTAGTGAATGTGTTCAAGAATGCGAGATATGCCATGATGGCATTGTGTGAAACAAAGATGAAAGGGTGTGGAGTGGAGGAGTGGTAGGGTGTATAATGTGTAAGGCTGGGCATGAATGGATGAGGAAGATGCAAGGAAGGAGTTGCTTTGTTGATGAATGAAATGTAGCAGAGTGGAATGAGAGACTACAAATGTGTCAGTTTGAGCTGTATGTATGTCAAGTTCATGTTTGAGAAGGTGGAGGTGGCAGTGATTGTACAATATGCACAATGTGATGACAGGAGACAGAGAAAGACAGGTTTTGGGATGAGCTGCATGTAGTAGTAGGAGAAATGCACAGGAGTTATAAAGTGTTTGTAATGGGCAACATGAAAGGAAGAAGAGGCCCTGGTCCTCTGAATGATATAATGGGTAATAATAGAGTACCAGGAGAGAATGATAATGGGAAGCAACAGAAGGACATGTGACAGGAAAGGAGGTTGTGCATCTGTAAATCTTATTTCCAACACAAAGATGCACATAAATATACATGGTATAGAGCAAATGGAAAGCATGTTGTAAGGAGCCTGAGCCCGATTGATCATGTGCTTGTAAAGAAATTGAAGCTGGGAAATGATGCTGATACGAGAGCAGTTAGAGGACGACGTGGAGGTTTGTTTTATCATATGATTGTGGTAAACAGGATCAAGCTGAGAGAAGTGAGATGGACCGAGAGAGAGAGGAGCAGTCAGGGAGAGAGACTGAGAGTCGAGAAGCTGAAGATCAAAGAAGTGGCAGATGAATACAGGTATGCCTCGACATACAATACCCCTAGATGCGATACCCCGGCTTGACAAAGGGGGTAGAAATACCACCATACCCTGCCTAACGATGGCCAAATCCCAGTTTAAAAATTTTTTTTTTTTTTTTTACCGATTTTGATATTTTAGACTAAAACTGCATGTCTAGGTTGATTTATAAACTGTTTTTAGACTTATGTGTTTTAGCCATAGGTGGCGTGAACACTGTAAGTTTGGGGTACAGTTTACTAAGCTTGATTTTTTTCCTGACTTATATTTGACGATTTTCAGATTTTATTTGTTGGTTTTAGTAAGTTATTTACAGGTGTTAGGCTTACGTTAGATACTTTTACAGCTGTTGGGCCATTTAGATTGGCTTTAAACTTGTTTTTGGGCTCATTTGGGTGGGTTTTGCTGGGGGGAAACCTAAGGCTGAAAAACGCATCCCATTACTTTACATGTTAAATCTACCCCGATATAAGATACCCCCCCTAACGATGGGTTTTTACCTAACCAACTGCATCGTTAAACTGGGGCATACCTGTACTGGGATTTAGTATGGGAGGTGTTAGAATCAGTGAATTGGAATGAAATGGAAAAATAAATGCAGATTACTCTGAAAATAGGAAGTTATTCTGGAAAGAGGTGCAGAAATGTAGAAGTGACAATGGAATGAAATGTGTAAGTGTGAAGGATGTAAGTGGCAGATTAAATAAATGGGGATGAAAGAAGGACCAGATGGAAAGAATATTTTGAAGGTCTGAAGAATGGGAATGGAGAGAGCAAAGCAACTGTTAACATGACTACTTTTGGGGGTGTACAGAGAAGGAATGCAGTTCCAGGAAATGTGACGCTTGCAGAGGTGGAGAACACTGTGATGCGGCTGAAAAATGGGAAAGCAACTTGGGGTTGATGAGGAGTATGCAGAGATGATTATCCGTGGCGGAAAGGGTGGAATGAAGTGCTTGTTGGAGATATGTAAGGCATGGACGAGTGAAACTGTGCCACTAGAGAGGAAAATGGCAGCGACTGTACCCTTCTACAAAAATAAAGGTGAGCGATGTGAGCACAGCAATTATCGTGGCGTAAGTCTATTGAGTGTTGTATGGAAGGTATATGGAAGAATTATAGAGAAAGCAAGAGTGAAGAACAGCGTGGCTTTAGGAGTGGCAGAGGATGTGTGGATCAAATATCTGCAGTGAGACAGACAGTGAAGAAGGCTTGTGAGAGTGACTATAGGATGTTTATGGCATTTATGGATCTGGAAAATGCATATGACAAAGTAAACAGAGAAGCATTGTGGAAGGTTTGCGTGCGCACAGTGTAGATGGTAAGCTGCTACGTGCCGTCAAGAGTTTTTATGATGGTAGTGAAGCATGTGTAAGGGTAAATGGGCATTTAAGTGAATGGTTCATGATCAATGTGGGCGAGCAACAAGGTTGTCTGATATCCGCATGGCTGTTCAATATATATATGGATAGGGTAATGAGAGAAGCAAAAACATGAGTATTGGAGAGAGGGATGGCATTGGTAATGAATGGTGATGGATGGAATTTCAAATATGTTATATGCTATGCAGTACTACTTGCAAATACTGGACAAGAACTTGGTAGACTAGTGCAGAGTTCTGCTGATGTCTGTGAGCGCTGTGCCTTGAGAGTAAATGTAGAAAAGAGTAAAGTGATGGTTACTGAGAGAGAAGGTGACTCCCAGTGAGATGTTACAGTGAATGGCGAGGGACTGGAATTGGTGAGAGTTCAAATACCTCGGTACAGTGATAGAAAAAAAGAGGAAAATGTGCAAAAGAATTGGAAAGTAGAGTGACACAAGGAAGGAAAGTAGCTGGAGCAATGAAGGTCTTGATAAGAAACAGAGGCTTGAGTGTTGCAGCTGCACAAGGCTTGCATGAAGAAGTGTTAGTGCCAACTTTATCATATGGATGTGAGACTATGGTGTGGCATGAAAACGAAAAGTCACGAGTGACAGCAGTGGAGATGGGACTGCTGAGGAATTTATGCGGAGAACAGAGTGTGAACAGAATACAAAACAGTGTGATTCACGAAAGATGTGGAGTGAGGAAGTCTGTGGACACCAGAATCCAAGACAGTGTACTCAGATGGTATGGTCATGTGGAGAAAATGGATAACAACAGAGTGGTGAAAAAGGTATATCTGAGTGAATTTGAAGCAGGGAGGAGGTGAGGTAGGCCAAGGAGAGGGTGGAGGGATATGGTGGATTACAGTGTGAGGAAGAGAGGTTTAGAAGTCGGTGAGGCTAGGAGACTGACAAGAGATCAAGCTGGCCGGATGAATATTGTAAGAAGAAGCGCATAATCAGAGATTTGGTGCCCCTTTTTAACGTGGCAGCATCAAGACTGACTCTGTCGGATACGTGTACGTGAAGCTACAGAATGTGGTGAATGTTTCTGGCGTATGAGATAAAGCCAGGATTCTAGGGGCTTGAATGGTGAGTAATTGGAAGTGTGGCCCATTGGACTGGGCAAATTTGGGCTGTCTGGACATTCATACTCCTAACCCTGCCCTAAGGTAGGAAAAGAGGTCCAGATGATGATGATGATGATGATGAAAATGGGAAATAAAAGCAAATTCATTAATTATAAAAGACAACAGCAGTATGCAGTCCCAGACTTGGAGATAAACTCACACATGTAAGTAATGTAAACTTCACCACTCAGCACCCATTGTGACAGCTGTTCTCAAGTTTCAACAATGAAAGAGAAAGGGGACATTAGAAATGGAACTTCCTTCTACTCAATTTCCAGGTGCAGTGTACAGTATATCAATATGCCACTCTCTACACATCCTGCTAAGAAATATAAATATGTAGTTCTCAAGACAGTTAACTGAATAAAAACCTATGGACAAATACTCTTGGGTTACACATACATTACATTCCAGTAGTCTCTGCATGAGTTAAAGTTTCTGTACATCTGATTTACTTTGATAAATATGCATAATCTGTAAACACACATACCATAGACTGTAAAAACAAAAATAAACATACTTAACACTTTGTAGTATAAAATAAACATACTGAATACACATGAAAATCATTCCATAAGGCTGAACTTCCAAAAACACAGATCTGTTTAACCCAGGGAATGTCTGTGTTAGTTATGGTACTCCTACAGGAATATGTCACGGTATACACACCTCTGACATGTCCCTCGGCTATCAACTTTGCAATCTTGCGCTTTGAAACAACAGTGTAGTGCATGTTGAGGCGACCATACTCCCACTGCACTGGGCAATATATGTCCAGGGCGTTGCACAGCCAGTAGTATGATGACCGCCTGGTAAAGCAATCAATTATTTATTCACTCAATCACCCAAATGATACCATATTTCTTCTAAACAAATCTCCATACTGTGGTTGGCCATGGTACAACTGATACTTTCAATGAACTGGAGGCTAATTATTGAGAAAAGAGATATCTCAGACAAATACTATAACATGATTTGTAACTATGCAAATCTCAGCTTGGAGTCTGAATGTTTACTTATAGCTAATTTTTCTGCTTCCTTATAGCTAAGTTTCAAAGTGATGACTGTGTGGCTAGTTGTTATGCTTGTAGTTACATATCACCCTCATGGTAGAGCCTCGCATGGTTACTGCTCGCAAACCATGGAGTGCTGCCATATGGTAACAGAACAGAACCCACACTAGCTAACACGGTAAACAGTCTAAAAAGGTGAGCATAAATGTTGAAGGTTGATATGGAATAACAGAACTAGAGATGGCTACAACTAAAATAAAAACATATTTTAACCAAAAAGTCCACCTGGATGGGTAATTATGTATTAAAGCATACAGAAATTACTACAACTGATAAATCTCCTACCTTGCCTGAAACTCCTTTGTGCAGAGGGAATGTGTTATGTGCTCAATGGAGTCACAGAGGCAATGAGTGTAGTCATAGGTTGGGTATATGCACCATTCCGCCCCTGTGCAGTGATGGGCTACGTATCTGATCCTGTAAGCCACAGGGTCTGCTTTCCCTTCCTCTAGAGTTGTCTTCAGCCGTAAGGTTGCCTCACCCTCATCAAACTTCCCATTTTTCATGTCCTACAATTGAAAAGCATCATACACCATTACAAACTGGACAGGAAGATAATCATCATGATCATCATCCTGATCTATATTCCCACCTATAGTTGGGGTGAGGCAGGGTCCAAAACTAATGAAGGAGAAAGTACAAAAATGGAAGAACTATAAACAGCATAGCTACCAACTGAAAATGGTCCAGATAATCATTCACATATCTTCCAAGTCCCCAGAATCCTAGTTGCAACTCACAGGCCTAATCGTTTTTTTTTTTTTTTTTTTTTTTTTTGGGGGGGGGGGCAGCATTTTTCTTTATACATGCACCTTACCTACATCAGCCAGATGGAAAAATCCATCAACTACCATATTTAAAAGGGGATACTAAATTTTCATGTGCTCCACATCATGCAGTTCATCCAACCACAATAAGAGAAAACAAGATAATGATAAATCTCAATCCCTTTTCCTGACATCTGCCATAGAATATGGTGGGGTGTACTAAAACCTCACTCATGAGAATAGCATTTCCTCCTTTGCTTATCAGATGGGTGCAATAAAAAATCAATCCAGAATACAACAAAAATACAAAATTCTTATTTATTTATTATGAACATGTGGAGAGGATGGAGAGTGAGAGACTGACAAGGAGTGTATGTGAGCGAGGTGGAGGGGGGGGAGAGGGAGGGGAAGGCCGAGGATGAGATGGAGGGATGGAGTGGAGAGGTATATGAGAGAGGGGTATGCGAGTTGGGAGCAGGGCAGTGACATGGCAGGGGACAGGGCGACATGGAGGCGATTTGTTTGTGGCCACCCCATGTGGGATTGAGGCATCTGGCAATAGACAGATAGACAGATAGATATATGTATATACACAGTAAGACCTCATTATAACACACTAATTGGGGCCCAAACCATTCCAAAAAATGAGAAATTCCAATAAAAGTGATATCCGGACTTCCCTCTGCTAAACTGGAATTTTTCCGATATATCAGACATTAGTCTGGATCCCATGAACGGTTTTTAAACTGTTTTGACTACCACTGCTGTACTGTATTGAGTTATAACTTCACTACATTGATCAAATGGTATACCCGGTAATATATATACTAATACTGTACAGTACACTGATAAACATGTCTTTTGTTTGCCTTTTAGTGGTGAACACAGCTGAAGAGGCCTGGGAGTCCAGACTGCTTCTGACTTTATCAGACTTTTTCCGACATATAGGAATTTAGTCCGGTAGCTCCTCAAGTCTGTGCGTGTGTAAAGTGGGGAAAATTGAGGAAAAGTGGAGTGAAAAGGGGAACTTTGGGTGAACATCCAGAACCAAATTCCATTTTTCCCATAGGTTCACTTATTTGTAAGGCATAGTTTTCTATGGCATGGGTACGGCCCAGAACCAATTAGCCGTGCCTTAGGTGACTTGACTATATACATACACTGTATATATATATATATATATATACCGGTATATGTGGTCACGCTCGCACAATGCGCGATCCAATAGCACGAAACTCACATAACAAGGAAGGCAAAATCCAATGCCAAAATTTTGTCACAACGCAAAAACGTTAGACGTAATGTGGGTGGAGGAAGCTGCCCATTTTTTGTAACACTGTACTACACAGCAATGATAGATATTATGTGTCTAGGGGACCCAAAATATGGTTCAAACAGTCATAACGTGGCAAACTAGGGCCAAAACATGGTGGGAACAGACATAATGCTGCCAGTGATAGTCATAGCATGGATGCATCAGCCTATGTTATAGCGCGGGTGTTAAACTCCCTAGACGTCAGTTGTAGGTGAATTCAAAGTCCTGAAGTGGTTTTCTGATAATGTATTAAGCACAGTCATATAACCTCCACACAGCCGTATAATCTCCACCCTTACTCGTCCCCAGGCTGTTACCAACTGGCTAGAGAGACAGCCGGCTAGGGCTGGTGCGCTCTTAAACTCAGAGTATCAGCAGAATTTGAATCAGGCCAGACCTTAGTAAGGGATCATGGCGCCCTACTTAGATCACACTTACAATACACTTACATACTACATATTATTACAAATGGTTACAATTTTCCCCCGCATTAAAAAAACAAAAGCATGTCTTCTGACACAGTGGTGGAGGCATTAAATCATTATATGGCTAGAGTGTACCTGGACAGATAATACAGTCAACTGGGGACTACATGGAAGTATAATAATAAAATGGTTACTATATCATAATGTACGAAGTTGGATGCGATAAAGAAGAAATATATTTACAGTACATGGCCATATTGGAAAGGCAAGGAAGGTGATAAGTATTAATAAATGCAAAAGCAGAATGTAAACAATGCACTATAATGGTATACTTACATACTACATATTATTATAAATGGTTACACAGGTTGCATCAGCCTATGACATATGGCTGTCATGTGTCTGTGCAGGGTGTCGTCACAGTCCACTGAGCATTCCTGCCCCAGTTAAGCCTACTCTCTCCCCTCGCTCTAGCTGCACATGTGCTCTGTATGATCTTTGCTCTTTTTTGGCCATGGAACCCCACTCCACCTCCCCCTAGCAAGCCCACAACCTCTTCCATTCAAGGAGAGGGATCCTCTTGTGTTTGTATGTAATGAAGTCGTTATTAGGTAGGTAAATGTCCTGGGAAAAAAAAAAAATTGAAAACTGCCCCAAAAGCTGAACCTGGGGGTGGCCTGAAGCCCTTTAACATGTAAACATATGGCCCTATAGAGAAGAATTCTCATAAAACGGGAGCTTCAGGGTACAATATTTCTGCGTTGTGTGAGTGGTGACTGTATACATATATTCATGTTGAACAGAACTTTTAAAATATTCCGGCAGTTACAGAAAAACAGCCTTAACACACTATTAAATCAGAAATCTGTAGTGGATATATACCGGTACTGTACTTGTGTACATGGTTATACTGCAAAACAGCACTGAGTGCTGCGATATTCATTAGTACACCAGTAAACTGTATAAATGGTGGTAGGAGGTGATAACCATCATCCACTCATTGATGTAGTACTATACTGCCTACTTTTTCCTTCACCTTTATAATCCTTTTTCTGTGTCTGCCCTCCTCTCTTCCTATTTCCCCCATTCGTCTTGTCACTTTTACTATTCTTTTCACTTCACGTGGCACTACACTGATTGACAAGCCTAGTGGATTCCTGTAACCCAACCATTTACAATGTGGTGTGGTAACCACATAACCAAATAACAAGGTTGTGTGGAACCTACTATGGTGCCCGTTACTTGAAAAGGGAGATGCAAATACAGCGTCCATACAGGGACCAAACCTCCACACTCTTCCCTCCATCACACAGTGGCAAGGCACAGTCTTCCACAAGGGAAAATTGGTTTAACGCAAGGGATGTCTCTGCAAAGACACTGGTTTGCCTGTGGTGGTAGTAGTAGTAGTAGTAGTAGTTGTAGTAGCAGTAGTAGTAGTTGCTCCCTAGGCAGTCTGTCCGAACAGCCCCAAGGCCCTAAGGAAGGCCATGGCCGAGACCGGGTTTCCTCACCGAGCTCTCAAGGAGTGTATGGTATGTTGTGTTGTTGGAGCAGGTGATTATGTGCAACAGTTTTTTCTATAATGAACTTAATAGTATCAGGTGATGTGTTGCATCCTGGACAGGCATCAACGACTGAGTCACCCAGCCTTTCCTGATAACTCAAGAGGACTGGATGATGCCTGCATCTCAGTCTGGCCAGGTGGACCTTGTCCTTATGAGGGAGGTAGGATTCAGAAGGGTGGATATCAGGAGGCCATATATATAGCTGTGTGTTGTCTTTGAGCGACTGGAGCAATGAGTGATTTGAGCATGGACATGCTTCTGGAAGCTGGTTTGAGGCAGGTGAGCAGGGAGAGATGACTGTGTATGATATTGTGTGCTGGGTGTTGTTCTGATAATCCTTGGTGTGTGTACATGTGTTGTCATGCAGTGTACTGGATGGTGTGGGTTTGTGGAGGCTGTGGCAAGAATTTGTGTGCCTCTCATGTCTAGATGATCCTTGACTCAGAGGACTTTGGTTTCTTGGTGTAGGTGGTCTGTCCCTATAGTAGCTGTGCAGCCCATGAATATTTTTAGGGCCTTGTTCTGTATGGTCTGTAAGGTGTTACACTGAGTCTTAGTGAGGTTAGAAGCCCAAGGAGGGCTTGCATAATTCATCACTGAACATATATATTGTTTGTATGCTGTGGTGGTGGTTTCTTTGTTGTGTCCGAATGTTGTATGGGCAAGTGACCTTAGGGCACTGAGTCTTGACGTTAATTTATTTTTAATATTTGTGATGTGTTGTTTAATGACACTGATGTATTGTATGTTTCATGACACTGATGTACTGTATGTTTCACCAAGTATTTTGTGTGTTTGTGTGTCTGGTAGGGGGGTGCTGTTTATGGTGAGGTGTGGAATGTGACTGTGTTCTGATGTCCAGTTTGTGAGAAGGGTCACTGTAGATTTGGCTGGGGTTATATTGAGTCTGCTTGTGGTGAACCATTCGTGTAGTGTGTTGAGGTAAGGTCCAAGGATGTGTGCAACTGTTTGCGTTTTGACGTGTACCTGTGTTACGTCGTCTGCACAGGAAGCTAAGTGTATCATTGGTGTGTGGGGCGTGGGTATGTCATGCATGTATAGGTTAAAGAGTGTAGGGGACAAAACAGATCCCTGGGGATGTTATTTGTGAAGTTTCTGATGTCCAATGACTGACTGGCAAATGTTACAAGTACACATCTGCTTGCTAAGTAATTTGCCAGCCATCCTTTACGTTATGGTGCATGTTTGTGTTGAACACTTTGTTCAAGTGGTTATGGCAGGGGATGGCATCAAAGCTTTGCTAATGTCTAGTGTGACTAGAGTGTTCTGTGTGGTGGCCTAGCTGAACTGATGCCACCAAAACTCTTTGTGTAAGGTATGTACAAAGAGTGTTTGTGGCGTGTAGCGGCCTAAAACCATAATGTGACGGGGCTAGGGGGATGTGAGGAGTTACTAATTGTAATACTAGTCGTTCAGTGACTTTGGAGGGGATGCAGAGGAGTGTGATGGAGTGAAGTGAGGAAGGCAACATGGGGACTTTGTTGGGTTTGGGGATAGTGATGACAGTACCATGCTTCCAGATGCTGGATACTGTATTATGTTGTATGAGCAGCTGTTGTTTGATATGTTGGTGAGTGCTTGAATGACTTGGGGTCCAAGATGTTTAAGGAGTATGCTGCTTATGTTGTCTGGGCAACAGGCAGATGACTGCTTAAGGTTATTAATGATGTGCTTCATCTGGTTGTAAGTGAAGGGTGTGAAGTCTGGGCCTGCGGTTGATGGGTCTGCTTGTCTATACAGAATGAGCTAACTCAACAACAACCAGTGCATAAAGCTGAAAAACAGACTCTTCTTTTTATTGCACATGTTTGTTGCAATAACTTATCTATATCAAGGACTGTGACACTTCAAAGAACTGCAACTACCATATGGGCCTTGTGCTAAAAAGGATGGATTCTTAAAATGGTTCAGATACACAGAGTTGTGCAAAACAGATTACCTCTATATTTCTGTGTTAAACACTTAATTTATCTAGTACTCCTATGCTCCTTACGGGGCAATGTAGGATTGGCTGAAGAATGAATTAATGAATACCCAATGATATACATAATGTACTGAATCATGGTATGAGTATAGCATTACTCTCCTGTTTTATGTCGCTTCTAAGGCATATGGTATCTAACTATATAAAAACCACCACAACCACATTTTTTGGTCAGTTTCACAACATCAACTTAACAACTGAGAGATTGTTTAAAAAAAAAAAAAAAAAATGACTCCATACTTGAACACAACATAAAACCCATATTAAGCCCATCCTCTGCTCACCTCAAACAGCTGGATTGATTCATGAATAGGTCGTTCCCTCCATGGTGAGGGTGGAGGGTCATAACCACGCACCTCCTCTGGGCGCTGATGGCAAACATAAGCAAGGCCCTTCTTAATCAATAGTACCGCCCACTCATAAAGCTGCTGGAAGTAGTCTGATGAGTGTGTGATCTTGGCTGGCTTATAACCTGCAACAAAACATTATCTGGTATCACCATATGATGTCCTGTGAGAAAGGATTCAGCAAGGAAGAAGAGTTGCAGATACACTGAGGGCATTGACAAGGGTAGTAAAGAAGTCGTTCTTTGATCCATACACTCATGACACTAACATATGAAAGTGAAGCTTGGATTTTGCTGGCAGAACACAAATCAAGAGTAAGCAGAGTAGAAATAAGATAATTTGAGAGAAGCACGTGTGGAGTGCACAGAGGGACAAACAGACAGACGAACCAGGAAGCTCAGGTGAGCTGTGGTGTTGATGTGGGTGCACTGTAAAGTATAATATCCTATGATGGCCTGACTATGTGAAGTGAATGGAGAAGACTAACTGAATGAATGTATGAGTGATGTGAAGGGAAAGCAGAGAAGAGGGAAACTGAGGATGGGGTAGGATGATGGAAGTGAATGGAAAGAGATTGACTAGAAGAGTGTATGTGATAGAGCTGCAAGGAGAAAGTGGAAGAGGGAAACCAGAATGGGGTGGGAGGATGGAGTAGGAGGTATATGACATTGGTGTAGGATGGCAAGAGGACAGCCTGATGGCAGAGGACAGGATGGCACTACAGTAATTTATTTGTAACCACATCCTCCACGTTTAAAGACATGCCCATAAATACACAGATATGAGGGACAGAATTACAAATAATAAACTATGGAGAAATATGGATGAATAAATAAATATCAAAGAACTGGCTACAGATAAATACTATACTTATCATCATCATCATCATCATCATCTGGACCTCCTTTCCCACCCAAGGGCAGGGTGAGGAGTAGCAACGTCCAGACAGCCTTGGTTTCCCTGATTCAATGGGTCACGTTTCCATTCACTCATCAGTCAACCCCTCGAAATCCTGGCTCCATCTGATAGGCCCTCCAAAATTTCACCAAGTTCTGTAGCTTCACATATACTGTACAGTTCTTATTATTATCTTAACCCCTAAATACCGCAATTCGATCTGGCTTGTCTGCCACTGGAGCCGCAATTCGAGGGTGTTTTTTCAACTTTCACTTAGGGGAAAATCAGTATGTTCTGGCTAAAGGGGAAGAATTTACACACTTGACAGCGCAATCGGCACCCCCCTAGGCCTAATGGTTACTGCACAATCGAGGGTCAAAGTTGGAAAAAAATAAATAAATAGTTACTCCCCAAAATTTTTGAAAGCCTCCATTGTTTTGATAACTAACTATTTCTATTACTGAAATAGGTCATTGCAATATATCTCACACCAAGCCCGAGAAAAGGTGTTTTGGGGTGCGGGAAGATTACTTGCTTTTGGGGAGATAAAGTACCCTGTGGGGAGAAGGTTTGTAGGTAAGGAGGTTGGATAAAACCATCTTTTCTCATCAAAGTAAAGCACTTTAGTTTGTTCTTGACCAACTACTATGAAAACAGATGTGTATGTACGTCTATCTATCTATCTGTTGCCAGATGCCATAATCCCCTAAGGGGTGGCCATTTGAGTTATTTGTTTTACAGGGACGGGCATAAACCCTCCACCAACCCACATGTTGACACGTATGTACTCGTACGTGTGGGGAGACAAAATTCGATCGGGGAGAAGGCCCACAACGAGTACACTGAACCTTGAGAGATCATTTACAGTAACAACCAATTCGGCTAGTTGAAACAAACAAAATTTATGTGATTTAGCATATCAACCATGCAAGCAGGTGTGTTTGCAGGTGTGGGGAGATAATTCACATATGGGAAGTAATAGATGTATCAAGGTGGAGGGATGGTGGTGGGGGGATGGGGCTGGGTGGTGGTGGGAGGGCTGGGGTTCAGATGCCTGTGATTGCATGTGTTTGCATGTATAGAATAGTATACAGAGATGCATTTATTATGGTCAGGTACGAAAAGGCGCAGGAAAAAAAAAAAAATCAAGGCGATACATATAAAGCACGTGTACAGCGAGGTTAGATGGTGAGGAATTGGAAAATGTGAGTACGTTTAAGTATTTGGGTAGTGTGATGAGTAAGGATGGAGGTTTGGAGGGTGAAGTGCTTGAAAGGGTAGAGCAGGGAAGAAAGGTTGCTGGTTCCTTGAAAGCAGTGATAAGAAACAGGGAAGTGAGCATGGAAGTGAAAAAGTTACTACATGACAGTATTGTGATACCAACTCTAACGTACGGAAGTGAAGCTTGGACATTGTTGGAAGGACACAAGGCAAGAGTGAGAGCAGTGGAAATGAGTTATTTAAGAGGAGCCTGTGGAGTCACGTGGAGAGACAGGCTGACGAATGAGGATATAAAGGAGCGTTGTGGTGTGGATGTGGATGTGATAGGAAGCGTTAGGAGGAACACACTGAGGTGGTTTGGCCATGTGGAGAGGATGGAGGGCGAAAGACTGACGAAGAGAGTGTATGTGAGTGAGGTGGAGGGGGGAAGAGGGAGGGGGAGGCCGAGGATGAGATGGAGGGATGGGGTGGAGAGGTATATGAGAGAGGGGGGTGTGAGTTTGGAGCAGGGCAGTGAAATGGCGGGGGACAGGGCGACTTGGAGGCGATTTGTTTGTGGCCACCCCAAACGGGATTGAGGCGTCTGGCAATAGATAGATAGATAGATAGACATGTGCTGGGGGTGGGGGGAGTGGGGGAAGGGAGGTGTGGGGGGTAGAGCAAGTCAAGCTGCGTGCTCGCTATCACACGATGATTTAGTGGGGGTAGGAGGGTTGTATGGGACTGAAAGGGAGGGAGGGGGTAGGGTAGGTAGGGGTATACAAGGTAGGGGGGAAGGTGGGGGGGCTGGAGGGGGATGGAATGGGCTTCGTGGTTGGGGGAGGGGTAAACTTCGACTAACAACGTCCTACTGGGGCATACAGAGAGGTGGGAGGGTCTTCAGAGAGGGTTATTATGTGACAGATGATGAAACATTCAGGCAATGGGTGGGCCAAGAGGGGAGGTGACCCCCCTGCCCCCAGAGTGGCTGGATTACCCAACCCGAGGCCAGAGGGGTTAGTTCTCATTGGCTTAAAGGGATATACGTCACAATCAGGGCGGAGCAACATGCAAGCAGTTTTTTACAAGGCGCGCTATATTGATGTGATTCGGTTGAGATGGCTAAAGTGGTCAACACGTACAATGACGCACTTTGGTATTTAGGGGTTATTTCATAATGTACTGCATATTTACTGATCTTTTAAAGTAGAACATTTACCATTATTGTTATATACAGCTACTTAGAAAACAGGTTAGCTTTTGGGTTGTCAGTTAACTTGCTGAAGTAAAACTATACTGGCATAACAAATACAATGAGTACAGAAGTCATGTTATATAATTTAGTCCACTCAGTTCAATTATGTATTTTTCTATTTAATTCCTGCTACCATCACACAATTTTACCTTGCATGAGAAATATTTTTTTAACTGGAGGACTTAGATCCTACCCTCATTTACCTCTCTACTATGTATGAAACAGGTTACCTTCGCCCCTGCAACTAGATGATGCATTTTCTAATTTCTATCTATCTATCTATTGCCAGACACCTTAATCCCGTACAGGGTGGCCACAAACAAATCGCCTCCATGCTGCCCTGTCCCTTGCCATTTCACTGCCCTGCTCCCAGCTCACACCCCCCCCTCTATCATATACCTCTCCACTCCATCCCTCCATCTCATCCTTGGCCTCCCCTCCCTCTCCCCCCCTCCACCTCACTCACATACACTCTCCTCATCAGTTTCTCGCTCTCTATACTCTCCACGTGGCCAAACCACCTCAATGTGTTTCTCCTGATGCTTCCTATCACATCCACATTCACACCACAATGCTCCTTCATTTCCTCATTTGACAGTCTGTCTCGCCATGACTCCACATGCTCAAGAAACTCATTCCCACTGCTCTCACTCCAGACTTGTGTCCCTCCAACAAGGTCCAAGCTTCACTTCCATAAATCAGAGTTGGTATCACAAAACTGTCATGCGGTAACTTTTTCATTTCCATGTTATTCTGGTTATTTTTAGATAATTATATTTTGTTAAGGAGATTTTTCCAACTAAAAAGGTTAGATACAGCTTTAATTAATCCCTTCGATACAAATGACACTTCCTATGCCAGGAAAAAAAAAAGCTACTGAACTGGAGAGGTTATCTCTGCAATGTGTTTTTGAGGTAAAGTTATGCTTCACAACAAAGACAAGATCTGTTCAGAAAGTATCCAACCATAGGCTCTAAAAAAATACATACCAGTAGCTAACCTGCTGAGCTAGGACATTAATTCCCCTCAAAGTAGGCCCTCATTACTTGACACATGTAGCCCAGCATTCCTTCCATTGAAGGGAACATTTTTCAAAGTCAGTTTTCAGTATCTCCTGCAGGTGCTTCGTCACATTCGTCATGGTCTCTCCTCTCAAATCGGACACCCTTCAGCAGATTTTTGAGCTTGGGGAATAACCAGAAGTCACACGGGGCCATGTCTGGTGAACAGGGAACTTGCCAGACCTGTGGGATGTTGTTTTTGGCCAAAAATTCCTAAATCAGTTGAGAAGAATGGGCAGGTGCACAGTCATGGTGCAGTTTCCAACTTCCCCCTTTCCAAACGTCTGGTCTCTTCCGTCAAACTGCGTCACGAAGAAGACGGATAATATCAAAGTGGTTATGTTTATTGACAGCCTGCTCCTCTGGTGCATATTCATGATGCACAACATCATGGTGGTCCAAAAAAAAAACTGTCAACATGCGAGTGCATTTCACCTTGATGTGAACCTGTCGTGCTTTTTTTCGGCCGAGGCGACTCTGCATGCTTCCAATGGGATGACTGAGCTTTGGTTCCTAGGTCGTAACCATACACTGAAGTCTCATCTCCAGTGATGACAGACTTCAGAGTCTGGATCGAGATTTGCACACTCCAAATGTCTTGAGCAACATTCATCCAAGTGAAGAGATCATGACAAATGCAATGAAGAACTGCAGGAGATACTGTACTGAAAACTGACTTTGAAAAATGTTTCAGGCAGTGGAAAGAATGATGTATTACACATGTCAAGTCAGAAGGGGCCTACTTTGAAGGAGATTAGTGTCCCAGCTCAACATGTTAGCTATTTATTATTTTAGAGCCTAAGATCGAATACTCTCTGAACATATCTCATATAACGGGTATAGAAACGATATTATACCCACTGACCTAGCCACTCCACCATATCCTTGATGCCCACAAAGAACTTCTCTTCCTCCTTCTCTGGGTTGGTGTCGTCATAGCGCAGGAAACATATACCCCCATTAGCCGCTGCATACCCAAAGTTGATATTGATGGCCTTAGCATGCCCAATGTGAAGGATCCCATTGGGCTCAGGAGGAAAGCGAGTTCGCACCTAAGTGACAGGGTGATAATTTACGCATTATCGGGAGCTTTCCAGCTCTAAGATCTTACAAGCACTAAACAACAATTATCAAATATACTGAGTAAAAAATAAAAAAATACAAACAAATATAAATAAATACATAAATATCTCACATACATCTACTTCTGAAATGCCACAAACGCTTACAAACAGACAGAAAGTGGATATGACATCACAGAGAGGACTTGGAGAGAGAGACACTGGGAAAAATAATTACAGTAAAACCTTGATATAAAAGACTTCAACAGACCAGAATTCACTTTATCAGAACTGAGAGTGACCAACTTGCCTAGCCCTGGGCTCCTAAGCTCCTCATGGGACAACATAGGACTGGATGATGGCAGGATGGATGAATTTATTTCTTTTCTTGAGGGGAGGAGGGGGCTGTTATTCCACAAGTTCATATCACCACAGTATGCTACTCTACATCAAATTATTTATCAAATTATGCATACTGTACATTCAGGGTTCTCTTTCATACTGTATGTAAAAACTTTCACATATACCAATACTACAACTACTGACTTCTACAATTCATATCCTAGTTATTCCTCTTTGAAACTTTATCTCTCCTGTCTGGAACTTCATAATTTCTCCGTGACAAGAAAGCACATAAAAACCAGGACTGGCCAAATATATAATTTTTAACTAACCACCTGAGCTTACTTAACCCCTTCACTTCAAGGATATATTTCTCCTATAACTATTCCTACCACTAGGCAATTTCATTCAGCTAAGGGAAGATTTCTTGAAGTGAATGGGTTAAAAAGGGCTATATTTAACTCCTTCAGTTCAAAGAGTCTATTCTAAGGTCAATCTAATCATCCTTAAACATCAAGAATAAAACAAAAAATACATACGGTAATCAAATTGAAGGTTAACTGCATAAAATACTGGTAGCATATCACTGATGTGTTACCTGCCCCCCTGTGATTTTAAGGTGTTCTTGGAGGAGGCGTGGAGTGTTTGGAGTGATGACATATCCATCTGTCTTGTGGTTTTCGCCAGGGGCATGGAAATTCACAGTCTTCAGGAATTCTGTCATCGTGAGTGGTTGCTTCTCTGTCAAAAATAATTCATATAGTGTATTAGCTGGGACCATTATCAATAGTAACTTGCAGCAAAAAATTAACTAACATACATACATATATCACAGGAGCCCATGGCTAGGTAAGTTTGTCCAGACATTAAAGATGAGAGTGACCAGCCTCACTCATCCCTGAGTGGCATTACATAGCAGTAAACCCCAACCACCCCATGGATATGAACCTGCCCAGGCTCAATCCCATTAGAGTGCCTTAATTACACATGAAATTCTTATTTTTGGCTCCTTTGATGCTCCATGCATCTTTGGTACATGGTACAGTACTTCAAAGAGTCTATAAAGTAAACTAATACTGTATTATATATTTCAATCCTCTATAGTCGCGGCGCGCGACTCTGAGGTTGTTATTATCGTGCCCTGGCAACCTACCATTCAGAAGTGCATCTGATTTCGTGTATAATATGAGACGCATGTGATTCATGTATACAGTAATCCCTGTACTATCCAGACGCCCACTTTCCAGACACCCCACTTACTGGACATTTTGGTCCCAGGATTTAATATTCTCAAAAATGCCCAAAAATCACAAAAAATTCGAAAAAAAAATCTGACTTTATTTCCCCACATAATTTGAACCCGGCGCAGACCAGCTGTGCTTTGGTGTGTAATTCTGCCGCCATCCGCTAGAGCACCCCTGCATCCTCCACACTTACCACCCGTCTCTTATTGTGTGTCCACGTTCGTCATCATGGCCACTCATGTGCTCGCTTTTGTGGTGTTGCCCTACTTGCTGCAGGCTCTCCTGCCTCTTGTTAGTGTGTGTGATGATGGCCCTGCCAAATGAGAAGAGGAAGAGAGTGGTTTTGACTCTGGAGAAGAAGAGGGAGATATTGCACAAGGTGGACACGGGATGGTCAACCTCACGCATCCTCCATGAATTCAACCTGGCCCGGTCTACTATGTTTGATATCAAGACATCCCGTGACAAACTCATGCAGTACAAGGCTCACTTCTTGTCGAAGAAAAAACGCAACGTGGAGAGGAAGATGATGTTTACTCCCCAGTATGCTGAAGGCAACCACTCCACGTTGATTTGGTATCGACAGCAACATGCTGCTGGTGTGCTGGTGAGTGGTACAGAGCTGAAGGCTGCTGCTGAGAAGTTTGCAAGGCTTCACGACGCCCTAGACTTCAAGGCATCCGAGGGTTGGCACTTCACATTCAAGTTACGACATGGCCTTACCAACCATAAGTCTCATGGCGAAACTTTGGACACCAACGAGGATGGAGTAGAGGAGTTTCGGTACGAGGTGAAGGGCTTGATCGACAGGGAGGGCCTCAATCTGTCAAATCTACAACGCTAACAAAACTGATGTATTCTATCGCTCTTTGCCAACAAAAACTCTAGCTGAGGAGATGGAGAAGCGTGTACCTGGCCGCAAGCTCTGCAAGCAACGGATATCTGGTTTGTGTTGTGCCAATGCTAATGGCATGCACCGGATCAAGCACGTTATTGCTGGCCATGCAAAGCAGCCTCGGTGTCTTCGTGGGGTGACGGATGTCCCTCCTATCGTTTGGTACCATTCTGTGAAGGCATGGTTTACTGCCCAGATCTTCAAAGACTGGTTCCACTGCCATTTCGTCAAGGAGGTCATCAATTACCAGACGAAGACACTGGGTATCCTGCGCGACCAGGTAAAGGCCCTCCTTCTCTTGGATAGCGCACCTGCCCACCCGTGCGACAAGGACTTGGTGGCTGAGAATGGGCGCATTAGGTGCAAGTACATGCCACCTAATATGACTGCTCTCATCCAACCAATGGACCAAGGGGTGATCGTGGCAACGAAGAGGCTGTACCGAAGGAAGTTTTTGGACGAGGTGATGCTTCTTCTCGAGGACGAGGACAAGCGCAGGGAGGGACGGGACACGCGAGGCCAGCAGACTTTGGAAAATATTCGCCGAGTCTGCAATCTACAACTGGGCCAGTGCATGGAAGGAAGTCCCTGTCAAGACTAGAAAATGGTTGGTCTCCTCTGCTTCTCAGAACGGACGTGGAGCACAATTTCCTAGGTTTTGACGTGGATGATTTCCATGCACATCTACGTGCACAAGGCGACGATGTTGATGTGGACGAAGTGCGTGAGTGGTTGGATGATGACGAGGGCGATCCTGGGTATCAGACCATGTCTGATACCGAGATCACATCTTCAGTTGCAGGTGTCAGTACCCAACTTGAAGATTCCAAAGAGGACGGCGACGACGATATGGACTCCTCTCAGCGTGACACTACTCCAGCCTTCCCCAAGCTGAACGCACTCCGAGAACATGTAGAGTTCGTTCTCAACTACCTGGAACACCCGGACTGTAACAGGGAGATGGGGCCCTTGGGGTTTGTGGAGGAAGAGCGCGCTTTCATGCAGCACATCATTAATCGCCAAAATCATCGTTCCTTGCGTCAATCACCCATTGACAGCTTTTTCAGATGCAAGACCCCCGCTGTGCCAAGCCCTGGCTCCACACCATTGCCTCCCCAAGACAGGCCCTCATCCTCAGAGCCACAGCCCAGCACAACAGGCACGGTGGAGTCACCACTGGACGTGACTTTGCGCCTCACTTCAGAGTCATCTGCAGTGGGTAGTCCATCACCACATCCCAGCAATGCACCCCTAGGCCACCTGCATCAGCTACTCTCAGACTCTGACAGTGAATAAACAGCAAGAACTCGCCACTAAACCACACGGGAATTTACAGTGTTGTGCAGTGAAAAAAAAAAAAAAAAGCGCAATGTTAAGAAATTAGAATTCTGAGTGCAACACCGATTTTATTGATGTTCAAAGGAGCGCAAATTAGACTAGCGTGTGTAGTGTTAAGAAAATGGATTTATGAGTGCAAAGACTTAAGGGCAAAGCACAACACTATTTCACTAAGGTACAATGGAGCGCAAATCAGGCTAGAGCATGTAGTGTTAAGAAAATGGATTTATGAGTGCAAGTGACTAAGTTCAGTGCAAGATTTCATGTACAGTGTACTGCAGGTGCTTCATGTACTCCTTTTTACTGGCAGAGTCTGAGAGGAGGCGGGTTATTCATCGAGATGGCCAGGGACTTGTAAGTATCCAGAATGTTTCACACCATACTGTATTTTCCACACTTACCTCTCAAACCTCATTTCACTCTTTTATGTCCCTTACCGGTGTGAATAGGGTCTTAGGTGTTATGCATGTCCAGTAGGGAGGTGTTTTTCTGAGTTAGGCTAGGTTAAGGTCCATAAGTAACCAGCCCAGGAGCCAGGGACTTGTTGTAAGCACCAAGAATGTTTAATATTGTATATACTCACCTCTAAAACCTCATTCACTGGTTCTTTTGCATTTATTTCAGTCTTTTATGTCCCTTATTGGTGTGAATTGGGTCTTAAATAGGTGCTATGCATGTCCAGTAGGGAGTTGTATAAGTGTTTCTCTGAGTCAGGGTAGGTTAGGGTCCATAAGTACAAGTCCAGGAGGCTAGGGTCCACTATCTGGATGGGACCACTTTCCAGATATGCCTTTTGCTCTATTACATCAGATAGTGGGGGGATTACTGTAATATGTTCGTGTATAATAATATTCGTGTATAATGTAATTGTGCATAATAATATGATTCGTGAATAATATAAGAATTTGGATGCACCTTTGAATGAAAGATTGCCAGGGTACGATGACAACAACCTCAGAGTCGTGCGCAGCGACTGTAGTACAAAGAGAAGTCTGATCCTTGAAGTACAAAAAGTTTTCTAGTCAAAACCATTCTGGCTGAAGCTGCAGGTCCACCATGGCAAAGATATAATGTACTGTGCTGGTAAAATAAATTTTGTGCTCTATTCAGTGGACAACTTCATCTTCCAAAGGGAAATCAGTAACTTATTAGCATTTTGTTTTTACAGCAAATTAACAGGCAACGAGTCTAACCTGTCTGTGGCTGTGGAACACTTGTGGGTTTTGCTGTTGTATCTGTCTTCTCCTTTTTATCAGCCTTGACTGCCTTGCCTTTGGCCGGTTTGACCAGGTCCTCCTCATGTTTGGGCCCAAGCAGAGTGAGGACCTGCAAGTCAATCTCCTCTTTCACCTTGCGACTGTCAGCCCACTTCAGTCCTCCTCTCACCTCACCTATCAGAGGACCAGTGTTGTACTGGTATCTGCACATACACACATATATAAATGATTAACATTCTTTAACATCTAAAAAATGGTTACAATTTTTCAAAACAGTATGTGTGACAAGCATTATTATGTGAGCCTGAAGAGTGATGTCATATAGTAGACAAGTATGGTTAGTAGTTAAAAAAGGGCAATGGTCACAGATTGCAGTGCAATTAAGCAAAAGATTTTTTAGATTGATGTATGGTGCCACACTAAAGAAATGAACAATGTATACAGATACCACCATGTATGCCTACTGACAGGGCTCCTTCTAAAGCTCACGGATAGTTTAGGGACACAATAAGGATGAGTTAACGCTCCCCTGCTTCCACCATTTTAGTTGTCTTATACCACACAGATAACATATGAGTAGTATATTTTCTGCCACATATATACATGGGGAATACATCTATCTATCTATTGCCAGACACCTCAATCCCGTAAGGGATGGCCACAAACAAATCGCCTCTATGTCACCCTGTCACCCACTATTTCAATGCCCTGCTCCCTGCTCACCTCCCCTTCTCTCATATACCTCTCCACTCCATCCCTCCATCTCATCCTTGGCCTTCCCCTCCCTCTCCCCCCCTCCACCTCACTCACATACACTCTCCTCATCAGTCTCTCATTCTCCATCCTCTCCACATGGTCAAACCACCTCAATGTGTTTCTCCTAATGCTTCCTATCACATCCACATCCACACCACAATGCTCCTTCACTTCCTCATTTGTCAGTCTGTCTCTCCATGTGACTCCACATGCTCCTCTCAAATAACTCATTTCCACTGCTCTCACTCTTGACTTCTGTCCCTCCAACAAAGTCCAAGCTTCACTTCCATACGTTAGAGCTGGTATCTCAATTCTGTCATGTAGTAACTTTTTCACTTCCATGCTCACTTCCCTGTTTCTTATCACTGCTTTCAAGGAACCAACAACCTTTCTTCCCTGTTGTACCCTTTCAAGCACTTCACCCTCTAAATCCCCATCCTTACTCATCACACTACCCAAGTACTTAAATGCACTCACATTTTCCATTTCCTCCTCATCCATCCTCACTGTACATTCACTGACTTCACTTCTCTCGAAGACCATAACTGACTACCATAACCATCCCATCCTCATTACCATAACTCAGCTTCCCACTAACACATGGGCCGAGACAGATCCAGAACAGAAAAAAGAATGCAAAAAAGAACTAAGGGCATCCAGTGAAATGGGTTATATATTCATTCAAGCCTTCAATTTTCCTGGCCCCACTACACAGACCAAACAATCCACAAAAAATATTCTTCATACTGCCAGAGTGACAGAGGTGATCCGAGCAACCGCTATCCATTTCCAACTTACCATTATTCTGCTTCCTCAACTTCCATACCTCACTTATTCACACATTCATTTACCATACCCTTCTAGCATCTTGATTTTCCATTCCTTCTGCTATCCCAAAACTCATTCCCATACATATATTTTTGTCACCATCCTATCTTATCTTTCCTCTCATTGTTGCCAATCCATCCATTCACACAATCTTCTACCCTCCACTCAACAGATTTCCTTATTTCACATCTTAGGACTTCATTACTTATCCTATATCATCTCTACAACCTGCACACTGTACAGTAAACTCCTTATCTGCTGATCTTACCTTCAATTGCTCCCTCTTGATATCTGACATTCTTGGCATTTTAAACTTTGATATCCTTATACGCATTCAAAAAGTAACACTTTCATGCACTTCTCTTTCAATCTCTATACTCAGATTTTTATTCTCCATCAAGCCTTTCATGCAACCAGCCACCCTATTCTCCACTTCCTTTACATATATGCTTATCTTTTCTATTACTGCAACTAAGGACAGTACTTAAAACTAGATCATCATTCCAATATCTCTCTCCATTCATCAACATATCACACTGCATCACCTGGTTCAACAACCACTGGTTTAATTTTATCTATATTTAGTATCAGACATTACCAAACATAAACATTCACTAAACTCCTACTGACTCTACAAAGATGTAATTCATTATTAAGAAGCAACGCAGCATCATCCACCTTCAAGCAATTTTAAACATTGCATCCCTCACCATTCACCACCATCTTCACTCCCATCACTGGAGCTCTTGAAAGCTTTGACCTCTCTCATATTGCAATTCATTAGTATATATAAGCACACTAAACATCTATGGGGAACTCACACACCCTTTTCTCGCTCCATTATTGTTACTAAACCACTCACTCAAACATCCACCTACTTTTACACGTGATTCACTACCACCACAGAAAATCTTGAATGTAGTTACTCAGCAATTTTCCTGATCCACAATACATATGAAACAACTTCAATAAACCCACTCTTTTCTCTATCACAAATTCCCCTCCCCCCCTCGATTCACAGATATCCTTCCTTACACTTCTTCTCACGAACTTTCTCCACAAGCAGCTTTACTGCAAATATTTATTCCAAATATCCCCTACAACTCCAGAAATCATCCAGTTCATCACTCATCAATTTCTGACTTCTGTTACACTTTTCTATCACTGCTGTTCCTTATACCTTATCAATAACACTGACGGAGACTTATTCAGTGGTGATTTTTGCACAACTTCCATTACATTTACTATATATAAAGAAAAGGATAATTACAGCCTTCTTCCCTTCTGTGGTACAACTCCACTCCAAACTTTTAAAAATGATTCTCAGAAACATCTGATTTCAATCTCTCAACCACAATTTTATAATCTCCACATAGGTCATCAACACCTATTGCCTTTCCCATTCTCCAAGCTTATCACAATATTCTTCAATTCTGCCACAACACACTCTTGGATACCAGATTACTTTCTTGAGCACTACTCAGCCCAAAACTGCTTAACACCTCCCTTTCCATTCCCACTCATCAGTTCTTCACAAGTCTTGTCATCTGCTCACAGGATAAATTACATTACAGCAAGTGCATGTGACTGACCACCAGCACACAGAATTCTCACAGAAGCATGCTGACCCTGGCAGATGACATTTATACTAGTCAATATGCTATTTATTAAAAGGAAAAAAATAATCCAGTGGAATTATTTTTACAATATTTCATGTGAAACATCTTCATAAATATTTTCACGATATCTACTTCAGACTCTTCTTAGAAAAGGTGTCTCCTTAATGGCATTTACCTCTGCTTGATAAGAGCATCTTTGTGTTTCTTTACCACCTGAGCCACCACTGCTTCAATCTCATCCTGAGTTACCTCCACACCAGCACCACAGGCTTCCTCAAAATCTGTCTTCTTGAAGTTCTTCATTGCATTGTCCTGTGTAATTGAATACCATGTTAAATATCACTTGACTTCAAGAGGATGGCCTCATAAAATGTCCTGATACATGAAAGCACCCACTTTCTGTATGGCATACATTAATTATATACCATACTTCTAGTTTACAGCTGAGAAATTATAAGCATTAAAAAAAAAAAAAATCACACCAGACTTCAAATCAACTTAAATCATTAACAGCTTTAAAAGAAAAAAAAAACAGTTCATCCATTTGCAACTTAATAATAAAACAACTTTTAAATATGGTCACTTCAAGTGACAAGCAACTGCATCTTACTTTGGCTTAACTATTTCACTCTGTTGAAAGTACTCCTGCCTTAGTCTAAAGCTTAGGATCTCAATAATTTACAATCTCCACTCCATTTAGCATTTGTATGATCATTCATTTTCCCACAACCCACAAGAAGTCTAGTCCTGGTATTTCAACAACCTTCTCTCTTATGGCCTTCAAAAGCATTTCTGCACATACTGCAATCTCTGAAAGTAAACCACCCTTGCACACCCTGGAGAGTGTATGTAAGTTCTACACTTACATGTTCTGGAGAACAGTAGCCTAACCTAACCTTAATCTCTTATGCCTTGAAGGAGGTGATATGGGATTGGTTGTTAGCATTTCTATGTTAAATTATTATGCTCTTTAAACATTCAAAATAGATGCAAAGGTGTGAACAATCACTTTCAGTACTACTGGTGCTGATATGCTGGTAGTCATGTGTGGTACCTGTGTATCTGTGTACATCTCATGTATACTCTGGTATGACTACTACAACTGGATTGTTCCAACACAGTAGACTTTAGACATAAACAAATATACCATAATTATGGTACTACTGTTCCATGAGACCTACAACACACCATCCCATAAAGTACTTATAAAGGAAATTGTGCAGTAAATGTCTAAATAATCAGGAGTGTGCATGACCCCTCCCCCCCACTTTTGTAGACAATGAATGAACTATAGGATTCTCTTCTGCGTACCTCAACAGAGGGAAATCATCTTGACTAGGAGTGGCTCACCATATCCTGAGTAGTCCTCTGGCAGTAGTCAAATATTAATAAATGCAGTAATAAAAAATAAATTTAACTTCTTCAACACTTCCAAACAATATTCCAAATTAGAACTTGCCAGTCACATTTAACAAACTAATGTTTCTGCTGCTACTATGCCAAGTAAACAACTTTCAGGTTAGAGATTATTCTGTACCAGACCTGGGTTACTGGTAAAGTAATACAGTACTCATACTAACTCATTTTAGCTGGTTCAATAAACACCAGAAGAATGAACAATGTATCTAAAATTATAGATACATTAATTGAAAAAGCATATACCAAAACTTGGCAGCTAATACTACCAACATTAAGATACACTACAGGTACAGAAATTTATCAAGGACTGTTAGGATAGTATTAAGCTAGTGGATACATTTTCATGACATGATGATGGAATTTCAGGAAAAGTACTGTAAACTGTACTAATGAAATTCTTCATTCTCAACTTCCTCAAAGTCACTTGGAGCTGAACTCAGGACCCTGCAATTTTGGATAAACTCTTTAATCTAATCAGCCATGGTAATTTGCAAATAAGTCCTTAATCCATTCAATCAAGGTATGGTAAGTTGTGGTACTCCACTCCAAGACAATTTGTGGTCTCACCTGAATAAACTTGATGGCTGCTGTAAGTTTGGCCTCCTGGTTGATACGTCCATCAGCCACATATTCCACCAGCAGAGGCAGGTCAGGGTGGAATTGACGAGGCAACTTGGTTCCTAAGCTGTACAACAGGTTACCCACACCCTTACTCACATCACCCTTTTTCCGTGCCTGGAGTCAAGAAAACATTACAGCACTATACCGTAAAACATCATAACTTCGGACTGCACCCAAATTTCGGACATTTTGCAAAAAATGTAATAATTCAAGTTTATCAGAAGAGACTGCTATATTTGCAAAAAATAATGATATGGGTAGGTAGGGTAATCTTCAAAGATTATTACACATGTCCTATTAAACTAGCTTGAATATGTGTGGGTGAAAAAAATTTATGAATCAATTGGAAAAAGAATTGGAATTTTTTAACCCTGCAAAACTTATGACAGTATTAAGCTAGTGGATACATTTTCATGACATGATGATGGAATTTCAGGAAAAGTACTGTAAACTAGTAGGGGGGGTTTTCAAGAATACTCCCCCAGTATCCCTGCTTGTCGTAAAAGGCGACTAAAAGGGTTGGCGGAGGGTTAGTGCCCCTCCCCGGAAAACAACTAACTAAAAAAACAAACAAGAAGCCTCGGACAAGGACTGACCAAACGATGACGACCCAGGACCGGACAAAGGACTTGGTAATGGCTACGTGGAATGTAAGAGGAGCAAATGATGAGGTGAAAGAGAGAGAGATTGTCCAGGTGCTTGAGGGTGCAAAAGTGGATGTATGTGGAATGACTGAAACAAAATGGAGAGGAGAAAGTGTGAGAGAATGGGAGTATGGATGGGGTATATGTGCAGGAGTAGGTGAGAATGAGAGGGCAAAGGAAGGAGTATGTATAGTTGTGAGTAAAAGATGGAAGAAGAGCATAAGACAGTATGGATCAGTTGGGTCAAGGATTGTGTGGGTAAAGTTGAAAGTTGGAATCCAAATGTGGGCGACTGTGTGTGTGTGTGTGTGCCAACACAAGATCGTGCTAGCAAAGTGAGAGAAGAGTTCTGGACAAATGTAGAAGTCTGCATGGAAAAGTCTGGAAGGAATGAGAGAGTGTTTTTGATTGGTGATATGAATGGTAAAGTAGGGAATGTGAAGGTGGATGGCACAGTTGGTGAGTGGGGTGTGCCTGCTGCGTTAGATGAGAATGGCAGTGCGTTAGTGGACATTTGTGCTGGGAGGGGGTTGGTGATAGCCAATACCCTCTTCAGGCATAAAATGATCCACAGGTATACATGGCGAGTGATGAGATGGGTGGGTGGTGAACCGAATGAAAGGAAGGCAATGATTGATTATGTGTGTGTGGATGAAAGGATGCGAAGATGTGTAATGGATGCAAGAGCTTATTGAGGTTGGAGGAGTGGACTTTCTGACCACTACTTGGTGGTGGCCAGAATTAGGATACAAGTAAGATGGAGGAATAGAAGAAGGGAAAGACGAGAGGAAGGAGTAGTTGCAAGGAGAGTGGAAAGGTTACAAGAGGATGAGAAAAAGGCAGAGTATAAGAAAGAAGTGGAGGAAAGATTGGGCAAATATGAACTGGAGCAGATGGGGGGCGTGGAAGGTGTGTGCAGGATATTTACAGAAGAAATATGTGCAGCATGTGATGTGGTGTGTGGGAGGAAGAGAAGTCGGAGGGGGGTGCAAGGAACAGCGTAGTGGACTGAAGAGGTGAGACAGGCTGTTGCACAAAAGAAGAAAGCATACAATGAATGGATGAGAAATAGGGGCGTGGAAGAAGTTGAGAGGCGGAAGAGAGTGTTATATGTAGAAAGAAAGAGAGAGGTGAAAAGATTAGTAAGAGAGAGTAAGAAGAGAGTGGATGAGGAATTTGGAAGGAATCTGAGTGTAAAGTGGAGGGACTGTAAGAAAATATTCTGGAAAGAGGTGATGAGAGTAAGACAGGGTGGAAGTGAGGTTAGCAGGGGAGTGAAAGATAAAAATGGTAGATTACTAGTGGAGAAGGGAGAAAGAGTGAGCAGATGGAGAGAACACTTTAAGGAATTGTTGAACATACAGGATGGAAGTAATGCGAGTATAAGTGGTTGGGGAATGGCTGAGAGAAGGAGGGAGGTGAGAAGACAGGAAGAAATCAGTAGGATAGAAGTTGTGGAAGCAATGAAGAAAGTTAAATTGGGGAAAGCCCCAGGAATTGATGGAGTGTGTGGTAAAATGCTGAAGCATGGGGGAGAGATAGTAGTAGAATGGATGTGGAAGATGTGCAGATTGGCCTGGGAGGAAGGTAGAGTCCAGGAGGATTGGAAGTCAGGTATAATTATTCCCTTGTACAAAGGAAAAGGGGAAAAAGAAGTGTGTGGTAATCATAGGGGCATTCGTCTTCTTAGTACGGTATAATAGGAAAAGTGTATGGTAGGATACTTATTGACTGAGTTAGAGAAAGAACAGAGGAATTAGTTGGAGAAGAACAGGGAGGCTTTAGGAAGGGAAGAGGTTGTGTAGATCAGATATTCATTCTTAGATCTTTAGTGGAAAAGTTTCTAGAGAAGGGAAAGAAGTTGTATGCGGCTTTCATGGTTTTGGAGAAAGCATATGACAGGGTGGATAGACAAGGATTGTGGAAAGTATTAAGAATATATGGAGTAGATGGAAAGTTGTTGAATGCTGTGAAGAGTACCGGTACGTATGATGGTGCTAAGGCTGCAGTGCGTGTGGATGGTGAACTAAGTGAATTTTTCTCTTTGGAGGTTGGGTTGAAACAGGGATGTGTCATGTCTCCATGGTTGTTCAATCTGTTCATGGATGGGGTAATAAAAGAGGTACAAGGTTGGGTAGTGGATGTTGGAGTGGCCCTGGTGAGAGAGGATAGTGTTTGGAAACTCCCTGTACTGTTGTTTGCAGATGATACTGTGTTGTTGAGTGAAGACGAAGGGGAGCTGCAAGGCTTGGTGGATGAGTTTGGGAGAGTGTGCAAGAAACGGAATCTAAAGGTGAATGTAGGGAAGAGTAAAGTGATGGTCTCTGAGAGAGGTGAGGTCAGTGAATGTACAGCGAGGTTGGATGGTGAGAAATTGGAAAATATGAGTACATTTAAGTACTTGGGTAGTGTGATGAGTAAGGATGGAGGTTTGGAGGGTGAAGTGCTTGAAAGGGTACAGCAGGGAAGAAAGGTTGCTGGTTCTTTGAAAGCAGTGATAAGAAACAGGGAAGTGAGCATGGAAGTGAAAAAGTTACTACATGACAGTATTGTGATACCAACTCTAATGTATGGAAGTGAAGCTTGGACGTTGTTGGAGGGACACAAGTCAAGAGTGAGAGCAGTGGAAATGAGTTATTTAAGAGGAGCCTGTGGAGTCATATGGAGAGACAGGCTGACGAATGAGGATATAAAGGAGCGTTGTGGTGTGGATGTGGATGTGATAGGAAGTGTTATGAGGAACACACTGAGGTGGTTTGGCCATGTGGAGAAGATGGAGGGTGAAAGACTGACAAAGAGAGTGTATGTGAGTGACGTGGAGGGGGGAAGAGGGAGGGGGAGGCCGAGGATGAGATGAAGGGATGGGGTGGGGAGGTATATGAGAGAGGGGGGTGTGAGTTGGGAGCAGGGCAGTGAAATGGCGGGGGACAGGACGACGTGAAGGCGATTTGATTGTGGCCACCCCAAATGGGATTGAGGCGTCTGGCAATAGATAGATAGAAAACTTTGTTCTCACGGAACAAACACTTTCAATTGTAAGAACGTGATTAGTACGATTATAAGTGGAAAAGTGTTGTAAGTACTGGGCAGTAAACTATTTAAAAATACATAGAAGCATAATCTTGCTATGACTGTTTTAATATTTCTTTATTTTACAGAATAAATTCCTAACTTTGGACAGACAAATTACTGGAAAAATACAAACTATAGGTGTGTGTGTGTGTGTGTGTGTGTGTGTGTGTGTGTGTGTGTGTGTGTTACTAATGTGTGCATAAGACCAAAGTGTGTAGCTCATTAATATGCTCCATGGTGCCTTCATAACATGTGCCTGTGTGTGCATGTGTCTGTTGATTTGTTTGCGTGTTAGTGGGTGTTATCAGAACCAGTAAGAAGTGTTTAACATTATATTATTTCAGTATGCATTTGTTGAGTTAGTGAGGTATGTACTTGATAATTAAGTGAAGTTTTGTCAAGGAATAAGAGGCCAGTTCCTCTTACAGTTTGGGGTATATGCAATGCATTTTTATATATTTTTTTCATCTGAAAAAGTTTTTGAATAGTTCTTAGTTATATTTATGGCCAGAATACCTCACTACAATGTGATATGATGCAGCTTAATGTGATCTCAATTTATCCCATCCATCCATCCATTGCCAGACGCCATGTATCCCAAACGGGGTGGTCAAGGGCTTAGAGTTAATTGTTTTACAGGGAGGGGCACTAATCCTCCACCAACCCCACTTGACACGTAGGGATGCCAACAGCATCTGGTGTTCCCAGGCGGTCACCCATCCAAGTACTAACCAGACCCAGCGTTGCTTAACTTCGCTGATCGGACGGGAAGTGGTGTACTCAACGTGGCATGCCATCTCAATTTATGAGCTCAAAAAAGAAGATATTTTTGGATATTTCTCTATATAGGCCTATACAGTATGTATAACTCGGGCCACAAGTGCTCAATATTTTTTTTTACATTTTTTAAAAACTTCTAAAGTGTCCGAAGTTTGGACAGTGTGTCCAGAGATAGGTGCTATTAACCATTCTCATGTTTAAAGGGCAAATACATGGATGTCCAAAGTTTGGAAGAGCTGTCCGAAGTTAAGAAATTTGTTCCTAACTTCGGACAAAAAAAAAAAAAAAAAACGAGTTTAGCATGGCTAATTTTTTTTTATTATACGGATTCAGTAGGTACTGTCCCTGGCTACCATGTGACACCAACTGGGATAAAATTGCACCATTTTACACAGAATTATTCATTAAAACACATAAAAAATGTCTTAAGTTAGGGTGTTTTACAGTACTTCAATTAATATTCATCTCACATACAGTATTTCCATAATACTAAACCATCACACATATGTGCAGACTAAAAGTGGAAGCCTTAAATGTTTCCTTCATTTCTAATTAAGAATTAAACACGAGGCACTCCGACCAACATGAGATACCATACTGTCCTGTATACCCTCTTGCTGTATAGATAACAACCTAATCCTACTTAAGAAAAGCCTTTAATTTGGTGTCTACATTATCTCATGTTTCTCCAGAAAGTTTAATATATACCGGTATCCTTAATACCATGGAAACTCATTATAATAAACCATGATTTACCAAATTTCTCCTTTAATGACTTCCTTGAGCCAACCATACAATCACCTCACTTACTGAAAATGATTCAGTATATATAAAGGATGCACGTGACTGAATGACTGACCAAATAATGATTTGGCTTGAGTTGTCTACTGATCCATTTTTCTATACCCTGATCCCTTACTCCCACATGGAGTGGCCATGAACAAACTGCTTCCAAGGGGACCATGAACAAATTGCTTCTGGGGGTTGCCATAAACAAACTGCTTCCAGGGATGGCCATGAACAAAACACCTCCATGCCACCCTGTTCTTCACTATCACCAGGTTGCTCTCCCTCCAACTCATGCCATCCTAATTCACTTCAGCAGTTGTGGTCCTTATATTCCAAGTCACCACCTGGATAATGTCCTCTTTCCAGTCCTTCATCAAAAATGGTTTGTCCGCCTAACTCTGAGGCTTTTTATTCTTTCTTTGGTTAAGTTTCTTAATGAGTGGGTCATTATCCCTCTGCAAACTCTCCATTGCTTCCACAACAAGAGAGAACATGTGGAGTTGGTTACTTTATACCAGTATATGGTCATCACCCAGACTGTCATTCAGTGCACAGGCACCTGAGGAAAGCCCAAGGTAAATGAACAATTAAGATAGCTACCATGATGTATCTAATGAAATACCGTACTAAAGGTACATAACAAACCTAGGTTCATAAATTACGATTACTATCAAACCTATGAACCTTTGGATTTAATGACTTGCAGTTCCCAAAATTAATTCATTATGGTGGGGGTTTACTGTATTTAGTTGCTAATTTGAAGCAATGAAACACACACAATTAGGTCCATGAAATGCCCAGGTTAAGACCAAAGGATGTGGCTTTCTCAGAGAGGTTTAGTCCATTTGATTTGGTTTGTGTAAAGCACATAAATGACCCTTCAAGCAGTGCCATAGCAATGTCAAAGTCAGAACAAGAGGATGTGGTTTTCTCAGGCTGGCTGGAACTGAAATTTTTTAAAAACTTGACTTGGGTTTTCAACTTTCAGAATTTGTTACCGGTACATTTTATATCAGTTTCTGATGTTCCGTTCGTTATGTTTCATTACATAAATCTGCAAGAAACAGTGTTTAATTTGTACGTATTTGCTCATAAACTTTGATTTGGAACAGCTTTACACAGCAAAATAACTGCAAATACTGTGTTTAGAACTAAAAAAAATAAAAAAATAAAAACTAAAAGTAAGGTTAGAGAAGACCTTCCAATATGGCCTGATGTCCTTTTTTTTTTTTTTTTTTTTTTTTTTTTTTTTTTTAAGGCATATTTGCATGTGTTGGCCTTGGTTTCCTACATGGCACTTTCCACGCTGCTCAATCTCCAATAGCCTCTGTATTTGGTCTCTTATCCCTGATCTCAAATCTTCCGTGGCCTGCCTCTTGCAACTACTCAATGTTCATACCCTTTATCCTCCACACCCAGCTTTATGGGTTGAAGCTAAGTACCGGTACCTCGTGTTTATGTCACTGCTTTGACCCACCATTTCCCAGCCCTTCAAAGCCTGCCCCACTTCCTGAACGGTTGGAAATAATTTACTTGATAAAAAAAGGAGCAGAAGACGACAAGGTGTTGAACAAGGCAGGAACTGGCTTCTGTATCAGACCTAATGTAACTTCTCAAAGAGAGCTGTCAGTGACCAGAACAGTCTTCTTGAACACATTATACGGCACAAACTGTATATATACTTCACAAGAGACTTCATGGTTTCATGAAGGGATTTGGATATGGACAGGAAATGGTGTCTAACATTACAATGCCTGTGTGATGGGATTTAGGAAAGGACTTACCGTATAATCAAAACTAGTGGCTTGCTATAAAAATAGCGATCAGATTAATTTGCATCCAATCGTAAAACGCTATGTGAAACAAAATAATGAGTCAGAGTTCCCAAATTAAATACCAGTAGTATAAAAAAAAATGCCATCTGGTAAAACATACCATGTCTGCTATGTTTGCCAGCACCGTAGCCAAGGCGTCATTTTTAAGTGTTTCCTTCACCTTCTGCTCCGACAGACCCAATAAGCTCAATTTCTCGGCGACCTCCATTAAGTATAATAGTTATAAGTCACGATCCACGAAGCACATGCCCCACCGGCCGACAGACAGCTGACGGGCCAAAACTTCCCAGCAAACTTGTTGATAGTCGATATTGAGGGGTTTCGGTACTTTCGGCTTTGTAATTCGATGGCTATTTACGCTTATCTGGACAAGGAAGACCGCCATTGAAATTAATATCATGATAATAATGTCATATTTCTGTTAACTATAATCAGTAAATAGAAACAGTATCTCTCGTACGGTTAATAAAGGGCATATATTTGTTTCTGGTCTTGTACCGAAAGCTCATACATTCTATCTATTTTTCAGTTACAAAATCCTGTAATAATGTCTCATAATGCTACAGAGGGGGGTAATTTTTCTACATTTTCATCATTTTTCTTCCATTCAGTCAATACAAACTCTTGAAACAATTTTGTTGATGGTTTCGTCACATCACATCATTCGTGAGAGAATACCCCTGCCAAAGTCAGATCCGGATGCTGATCTGCCCCCTTTCTTGGACCATGGTCCACCCTTCCACAGAATTTTATTGAAATTCATTGAGAACGGACATTGTGCGGGATACATAGGATCCAAGTCCGGATCCGTCCCCAAATTTAATAAATTATTTCTTGGCCCACTCTTCCACAAAATTTCATTGAAATTTATCGAGAATTTCTGGGCATATCGTATGGGCAAACAAACATGAGTGAATATAACTTCATTGGCGGAGGTAATGATGTTACACCACTGACTCAAGCTCTATGGTATACAGTATAGCTCAGTGTGTTAGGCCTATCGAGAGCGTCAGCCCCTTCAGTCCGTTGACACTAATTCCTCGAATGGGGTCGACCAGTATTTTTTTATATTAAATATTTGAAATCTCTGGGGTTCCATCTCTAAGAGTCAGACGAAGATATACAGCTTCAGAGAGGCTAACGAACTGGAGGTGTTAGGTAGGGGTGGGCGGTGATGAATGATCCGGACAGTGGGATGGTTTGGACAGTGCATTTCCTGAGAAACGTATGGGACCAAGGGCCGCGAGATCTTGCATGAAAGTGGGAGAGTTTGTTTACTTCGACCACACGGAGGCTCCAAGCAAACAACGCAACACTTCTTGGTGCAGGTCAGATTTTTGTTTTTTTGCATCTCCTATGTTATATGCCAAGCATCGAACTGTGCATTATCAGGGTGACTCTGTGTTGCATGTAGAACTTACTGCCGTGAAAAATGAATGTTAAACCCTCGTGTGAAACTTGAGGGTGACTTTCAGGTGTCTGGTACCTAGCTGGTGAGCCCTAACTCGGCCCTAGACCTGAAAAAATAGCATAACTGTTGTGACTGTTCTATTTGGATAAACTTATGAGAGTCAGCAAAACTACAGGCCAGTAAAGTCACTAAGATACTTGTTGATAAAAAGTATCACACCCATGAATGAATACTTTTGACTAGCTTTTTTGCATATGCGTACATTACACACAGCCATTTCGTTATATTACTAATGAGTCATGTCTACATTCGTATTGTCTTTTTGAGTAAGAATAGTGCTTTCCTGAAGCTTGTCATTGCCTTAGTTTTATGAATTCTTATATTTGTCAAATACTGCCACTTGACATTTGTTTCCATATGTCATAGGTGACCGTCCCTGTGGTGGGATAAAACATAGTTCACTTTTCACCAGCACCCATTGCAGGCGTGTGTGTTTACTGGTACCAGACCATTGTGGCAATTAACCAAGGTTTTGAAGTCCAATATTTGTTTGATTCATATAATGTATCTTGATTTATACAGTGAGGAATAAAAAGAAAATTATAAGTTGGCGTAAAGCATGTGCTGGTAGATGAGCTTGATTAAACTACTTTTTTCACTATGAAGACGTAAATTGTTGTATTCTTTATTCTGATGATTTTATTGAACTCAGGAGACTAAATTGGATGACGATACAGTCTTCACTAACCCCCTTCAATATGAGAGTGTTCTAAATAGTAAAATCATATGGTAGCAAGAATAAAACTATAGTTATATCATTGGACTGAAAAAATTAGGCTTCCGACATCACTTTCTCGTTCAAAGACTCGAGTAGAGGCTTGCCTGATCTTCATTTGGTACATATTTTATGATTTATTTTACCATCCCTTCCAAAAATTAAAGGAACATGATTCAAAATGGTACTGGAGACTTGATGACTTCTATCTGTATTACACCTGTACGTTAAATGATGCAAACTGTCAATATTCAAATGCACATACATTTTATTCCTTCAGTTTTCATATTTTAAATAAACATTAATGTGGCAACTCTTTGCAAAACTTGGCCAGGTAATATAATTTCGTCATAAATACAAATCAGAGAGTAATGGCAAAGCTTTAACAGCAGCAATAAAAGTACCGTACCAGTAACTAGGTATTCTGTTTTTCTTTTTGGCACACCAGTGCAAGCCATTAATACCCATTGATCATCAGCTGATAGAAAAAAGATAAAGCTTTAAAGAGAGAGAGAGAGATTTTTTTTAATCTGTTGATGTTACTAGGATTTGTAGTGATAATCAAGAAGGCTAATAAGCAGTTCTTGAATTAATTCGGCAGCCACTGGATTTGAGTTATTTCATTTAATCCCTTTAATTCAGTATGCTTCATTCTCAAACGTTAACACAGGACAGATGAGACAAGCATGAACAAGTATGGGCTGTTCTCCTATTCAGGACTGTCCCTTTACTGCATATGCTGGAGTCTCTTGGCAATATGTTAAATGCTTAAATTTACAAAATATTCAATTGCAGATAATACAAGGACTGTCAGTACAAAAGTTGATATTAATAATAAATAATAGGCAGGCCTTAATGCATATAAGAGACCGGCTACAATGTCCAATAATCCAAATAGAATTTATGCAAGTAGTTGTGAAGGTCTGACACTTCGGTATTGAGTCTACGATCATAAGTTCTAATATTATGAAAAGTAATCCCTCCACTATCCGGCGTAAGAGCCAAAAGCATGTCTGGAAAGTGGTCCTGTCTGGATAGTGGGCCTTATCCTCCTGGACTTGTACTTATGGACCCTAACCTCCCCTGACTCGGAAAAATACCTATACAACCCCCTACTGGACATGCATAGCACCTATTTAAGACCCAATTCACACCAATAAGGGACATAAAAGACTGAAATAAATGCAAAAGAACCAGAGAATGAGGTTTTAGAGGTGAGTATATACCGGTACAATAGTAAACATTCTGGGTACTTACAACAAGTCCCTGGCACCTGGGCTGGTTACTTATGGACCCTAACCTAGCCTAACTCAGAAAAACACCTCCCTACCGTACAGGACATGCATAGCACCTAAGACCCTATTCACACCAATAAGGGACATAAAAGTGAAATGAGGTTTGAGAGGTAACTATGGAAAATACAATACAATATGAAGCATTCTGGGTTCTTACTACAAGTCCCTGGCCATCTCGATGAATAACCCGCCTCCTCTCAGACTTTGACAGTAAAAAGGAGTACCTGAAGCACCTGCAGTACACTGTACATGAAGTCTTGCACTGAACTTAGTCATTTGCACTCATAAAAACATTTTCTTAACACTACACACTCTAGTCTAATTTGCGCCCCATTGTACCTTAATGAAATAAGTGTTGCACTCTGCACTTAAGTCTTTGCACTCATAAATCCATTTTCTCAACACTGCACACTCTAGTCTAATTTGTGCTCCATTGAACATCAATAAAATTGGTGTTGCACTCTGCACTTAAGCCTTTGCACTCAGAATTCTAATTTCTTAACATTCCACGTGTTTTTTTCACTGCACAACACTGTAAATTCCCGTGCGGTCTAGTGGCGAGTTCTTCTGTTTATTCATTGTCAGAGTCAGTAGCTGATGCAGGTGGCCTAGGGGTACATCGCTGGGACGTGATGATGGATTACCCACTGCAGACGACTCTGAAGAGAGGCGCAAAGTCACGTCCAGTGGCGACTCCACCGTGCCTGATGTGCTGGGCTGTGGCTCTGAGGATGAGGACCTGTCTTGGGGAGGCAATGGTGTGGAGCCAGGGCTGGACAGAGCTGGGGTCACGGGTCTGAAAAAGCTGTCAATGGTAGATTGATGCAAGGAACGACGATTTTAGTGATTGATGCACTGCCTCAAAGTGCGCACTTCCTCCACAAGTCCCAAGGGTCCCATCTCCCTGTCGCAGTCCGGGTGTTCCAGGTAGTCGAGAACGAACTCTACGTGGTTCCGGAGTGCGCTCAGCTTGGAAATGGCTGGAGTAGTGTCACGCTGAGAGGAGTCCGCATCATCGTTGCCGTCCTCGTCGGAATCTTCAAGGTGGGTACTGACACCTGCAACTGAAGATGCTATCCCGATATCAGACATGGTCTAATACCCAGGATCACCCTCGTCGTCCACATGAACATCGTCGCCATGTGCATGTAGACGTGCATGGAAATCATCCACGTCAAAACCTAGGAAATCGTGCTTCACATCTGTTATGAGAAGCAGACGAGACCAACCATTTTCTGGAGTCTTGACAGGGACTTCCTTCCATGCACTGGCCCAGTTGTCGATTGCAGACTTGATGTTGTAGCGGCAAATGTTTTCCAAGTCCGCTGGCCTCGCATGTCCCGTCCCTCCCTGTGCTTGTCCTCGTCCTCGAGAACAACCATCACCTCGTCCAAAAACTTCCTTCGGTCCAGCCTCTTCGTTGCCACGATCACTCCTTGGTCCATTGGTTGGATGAGAGCAGTCGTATTAGGTGGCATAAACATGCACCTAATGCACCCATTCTCAGCCACCAAGTCCTTATCGCACGGGTGGGCAGGTGCATTATCCAAGAGAAGGAGGGCCTTTACCTGGTCACGCAGGATTCCCAGTGTCTTCGTCTGGTAGTTGATGGCCTCCTCGACAAAATGGCAGTGGAACCAGTCTTTGAAGATCTGGGCAGTGAACCATGCCTTCACAGAATGGTACCAAACGATAGGAGGGACATCCACCATCCCACGAAGACACCTAGGCTGATTTGCATGACCAACAATAATGGGCTTGAGCTGCTGCATGCCGTTAGCATTGGCACAACACAAAGCAGATATCCGTTGCTTGCAGAGCTTGTGGCTAGGTACACGCTTCTCCATCTCCTCAGCTAGAGTGTTCGTTGGCAAAGAGCGATAGAATAAACCATTTTCATCAGCATTGTAGACTTGACCGAGAGTGAGGCCCTCCCTGTCGATCAAGCCCTTCACCTTGTGCCAAAACCCCTCTACTCCATCCTCATTGGTGTCCAAAGTTTCGCCATGAGACTTATGGTTGGTAAGGCCATGTCGTAACTTGAACGCGAAGAGCCAACCCTCGGATGCCTTGAAGTCTAGGGCATCATGAAGCCTTGCAAACTTCTCAGCAGCAGCCTTCAGCTCCGTGCCACACACCAGCACACCAGTAGCACATTGCTGTCGATACCAAATCAACGTGGAGCGGTTGACATCAGCATACTGGGGAGTAAACGTCATCTTCCTCTCCACATTGCGTTTGTTCTTCGACAAGAAGTCAGCCATGTACTGCATGAGTTTGTCACGGGATCTCTTGATATCAAACAAAGTAGACTGGGCCAGGTTGAATTCACAGAGGATGCGTGAGGTTGACCATCCCGCATCCACTTTGTCCAATATCTCCCTCTTCTTTTCTTCTCCAGAATTAAAATCACTCTCTTCCTCTTCTCAGGCAGCGGGGTCATCGTCACACACGCTACCAAGAGGCAGGAGAGCCTGCAGCAAGTAGGACACCACCACAAAAGCGAGCACTTGGGCGGCCATGATGACAAGTGTGCACACACAACAAGAGACGGGTGGTAAGTGGGGAGGATGCAGGGGTGCTCTAGCAGATGGCGGCGGAACTACACACCAAAACACAGCTGGTCCGTGCCGAGTTCAAATTACGGGGGGGGGGGAGTTAGATTTTTTTCGAATTTTTTTTAATTTTTGGGCAATTTTGGGAATATTAAATCCTGGGACCAAAACGTCCAGTAAGTGGGGTGTCCAGAAAGTGGGCGACCGGATAGTACAGGGATTACTGTATAGGCAGTTATTCCTATTGGTTATGATTTTTCTAAGTGTTAAGAAGCGGGATTTGGTAGTTAGGTAGTGTGGAAGTTTCTCACTGTTTCCTGATGTTTCTTGTACCGTAGTTCCGTTATGAGTCAGAGTTGCCAGTTAGCCTGCTGTTTGTGAGCATAGTTATTTTGTAAGTTGTACCCTAATTTTTGTGCTCTTTTTCTCAATAATGTTTTATTTATGTGATTGTTAGTTAAATTATATAATTCATTTTAAGATTATGCGAAATAATTTAGAGTGTTATGCAGTGTAAGAAGATTTAGAGTGTTATGCAGTGTAAGAAAACTTTCATGTTTTGGATGTCTGGGTTGGTAACTGTTGTAATCATCACTCTCTCAGGAATATACTAGAACTGCGGTGAAGTGTAAAACACTTTAGAACGGTGGTTCACAACCGGGGGTCCATGGAAGAATTTCAAGAGATCCATAGGGATTCTATATATTTTTACATTTTTATTCTTCTGGAATTAGGCTAAGAGACATGCAGTCCAGTATAAAATTCAGACTATACAGTACTTAAAACAGAATGTTAAAATGTTAGAATTACAGTGCATGGCATATGACATGTGAATGTATGTATTTGTTGCAGAAATAGCTGCTATCAATTTTGCTAGCTCGAGCTATTTAATTGTAGGGGTCCACAGGTGAGAATGTGGTTGGAGAAGGGGGAAGGAGACAAAAAGGTTGGGAACCACTGCTCTAGAATATAGGAAGCTATTTAAGGATGGGGAAGAGACTAGAGTAAGTTCAGTTGGTTTTCAGTTCAGTTTGAGTTTATTCCAGTGTCAGTGCAGTGCAGTTTGTATATTTTTGGTATTTGTGAATATAGTGAAGTGTTGCTGGCAAGCATTAACCCGTGGCGTCCCATCGACGTACTTCCACGTCCTCACGTTTTGTCACTGCCAATCCCGTTGACGTACTTCAACGTCCTGCAATTGCAAGGTTCATAATTTCCACAATTTTCAAAATTCGCGCGAGATTTTCGATTCGCCCACCTACCCAATCCTCCCCTATCTGCCGCCAGGCGGGCAGCGTCCCAGACCCCGCGTGACCCGCGCTCGCCCTTGTCTCGGTCACTCACCTGTTAGCAGTGACCCAGGTCAGACATGGCGCGGAAAGGTCTCTCAGACGACGAAATAGCATCCACCCTGGAGGTCTTCACTGGAGATAGTGATTCTCCACTTGATGATGATGTGGTGGATCGAGATTACGTCCAGCCAGAGGAAGAAATAACAAGCAGTGATGAGGAGGTCCCTTCGCCCCGGAAAAAGCGGTGTGTGACATATCGTAAGGCAAGGGAAGGCCAGCCTGCACCCAAACTACCTGCACGGACCTCTCTCCATCCCCTAGAGAGAGATTCTGATGAGGACGAGGACGAGGACGGCGGCTTAGGACGTGATGTTGCCTCGTGGTTGGGGAAGGAAAAAATCTCACCCCGAGGATCAGAAGGTGGGGCGAGAAGGCAAATAAGGTATGGTCCTAGTGTTTTGTCTGGGGAAGGCGAAAGTGGTGTGGTGGGAGTGTGGGGTGAAAGGGAAAGTGGTGTGGCGGGAGCGCGGGGTGAAAGGGAAAGTGGTGTGGCGGGAGTGCGGGGTGAAAGGGAAAGTGTTGTGAGGGAGGCAGCATGAGCACGTGGTGCACGTAGGCTTAGGGGAGAGGAGGTGGAGCCACTCCCCAGCACGTCTTTCGCCACACAATATTCCCAAACTTCCTCCCCACAGCCCCAGGATGTGGGGAAAGAAAGGAAAGGGAAGGGAAAGGGAGAGGGAAGAGAAGTGCGAGTGATGAAAGGCGCCGCTCTCCACCTCCCCAACTTCCCCCACCACCACCAATGTTGCGTTGTGCCTTCAGCCATGTTTCAGAGAGTACCATAACTTCCTACACTACTGAAACTGTGTGGGATGGCGATATGACACTCAGTATAATGGTAAGGCCAGTCAGTATTTTCTAAGTCTTATATAAAGTTGAAACGGGTGTAATGTTTGCAGAAAAGTACAGTGGGGCACCAATTTTCGCACCTAATTGGGTCCAAAAATAATGCGCGAAAGTGGAATTAGCGAAAGTTGGGGCATTGTCTTTATGGCAAAAAGGCTAATTGGTTCCCGGTTATCCTAAAGTAACATCAGATTTTCATTTTCACTTGCAGTACAGTACATCAAATCACTATTGTACATTGCATTGTGAGATACAAACAATAAAAACTGTACAGTACACATTGTATGAGGAGAAACATACCACAGAGACCAGGTTGAGGTGTTTAATGGATGTTGGGGGTAAGTATCCGAGGCGCGTGGCGGGCTTGTTTAGCCACGCCAGACGTATTGGCGCCACCTCTTGCTGCCTCGCTACCACTCTCTCTCTCTGCCTCTTTTTATCACCACCACTGCCTCCCGGCCCTTCCCCCACACCACCAGGCTCTCCCCCCACACCACCAGGCCCTTTCCCCACACTACCAGGTATAGTAGAGGCCATTGAACCGTGAGAATCCAACACAATGGAGCTAGCACGCTCGTACACAATGGCGGGAATGGGTGGACAGAGTGTTGACATGACGTCATTCAAGATGGCGGTGGGTTGCGGGCGGGCGGTGCAGGAAATTCAAAGTTCAAAATATTGCCCCAAACCCAAAATTTGTGCGCGAAAATCGATTTTTTTCAAGCGAAAGTGGAAGTTAGGGAATATTTGGTGCATGCCGCAAAAGTGGATTCCGCGAATCCTGCTGTAGCGAAAGTTGGTGCACTACTGTGATGTATAAGTTGAGAAATAGTGTAAGTTGAAAGAAGTGATATCAAAACTACACCCACTGTGTAAATCTGCGAAAATATATCGTTCAGTATAACACTCTGGTCAGTAAATATGTGATAGCAAGAATATAAAGTGGAAACGGGTGTAATGTTAGCAGGAAAGTAACGTATAAGTTGAAAAATAGTGTAAGTTGTAAAAAATGATGTCACGAGTACACCCACTGTGTAAATCTGCGAAAATATTACGCTCAGTAGAACATTCTGGTCTGTAAGTATGTGATAGGAATGATATAAAGTGGAAAAGGGTGTAATGTTAGTAGGAAAGTAATTTATAAGTTGAATACTAGTGTAAGATGAAACACATGATATCGCGATAACACTCACTGTGTAAATATGCGATAATATGACGCTCAGTAGAATAGTAAGGTCTCCTATTATGTGATAGCAATTATATCAAGTGGAAACATGTGTAATGTTAGTGGAGAAGTATTATATAAGTACAAAAATAGGTTGTAAGTTGAAATAATACTCATAGCGACTTCACCCTCTGTGTTATTATGCGCTGTTATTACGCTAAATATTTACATAAGGCCTGAAACTATCTCAAAACAGTTCTCTAAAGTGGAAAAGTGTATAATGTTATTAGGAAAGTATTATGTAAGTTGAAAAAACACAATACGAGTTGAAACAACAGTCACAGCGAGTTCACTCACTACGTAAATAAGCGCTAACATTACGCTGTTATCGAAAGGCCTGTGAATACGCAAAAACAGTTCAGTAAAATGTAAAATGGTATAATGTTATTGGAGATGTATTATGTAAGTAGAAAAAATTATATGTATCATGATTCAGCAATGTTAGCGATTCATCGTGAACAGTTTGGCCGATTTCGCTCGGTTCGCCCGAAGGTACAATGCTTATTTCACCTCTATTTTTGTATAAAATCCAATTTACTCTTGTATCACATGTTTTTATGTTTGTAATAAATACATATCTACTTACTTTCATTGGTTTCCCAGACTTATAATACCATAGAAAACGTGAGAGCCTCAGACCACCTACAGAGAACACGGTACCAGGTGTGACGAAGGTATACCTGTTTAGGCAACTTATGGACCCCGGTGAACACTTTCTTCGTGATTGACCATTGTTTCTGACCAAAAGCGAAAGTTTTAGCAAAAAAAAATTTGGGTCCAAAAATGGTCGGGATTGGGGGGTACCAGTGGTGAAAAAGTGGTCGGGATGGGGCGGGTTAAGCGTCAGTGCAGTTAGTGAAGTGTGTATATCTTTGGTACCAGTATTTGTGAAAACAGTGAAGTTGGAAAGCTTTAAGTGTAATTATTTTGAAAATAGAGTGAAGTTCAGAATATGGTGTTTATTTACGACACCTGAGCTGATCCTGTGTACTGTACACTAAAAAGCTGCCCATAGGAAGAACAACTCACTGGGCAACGTCCTTCCTGTACTACTGTGTTTGGAGCCTGTGGCACAGTGGGACTCAGACATAACATAAGTAATATTTTAGTTATTTCAACGGCGTATGCCATTACAATATCTCACAATTCGACTCTGGAGTAAAAATAATCCATGGCTATTACAAGCAGGGCAACCAACAAAATACTGATGTAGGACCGAGTTTGGAATGACTCAGCACTCTGAAAGTCCTTATTATATAGACTCGGGATGATTCGGCACTTGAGGAGGGGAATGGTTTGGACATTGTCTGAACCACTGAGCTCTATAGTACAAAGGGGCTATCTCCGCAGCGAGCGTGTAACTTTGGCCGCCAGATTGAAACACCCGCACTTGTTGCCTCCACCACGGTAATGCAATTGGAATACTGTTCTTAGCTTGCTGTTTCTGTTTCACTGTCCCTTACATAAGCTGAGCAGTATATATATTTTAGCTGTGCAGTGAACCATGGCACTATATTTTCCGAATTCATTGGCTGATTTTCAAAAGGCAAGGGCATAAACCTTACATAAGTCCCATACGGGACTTTGGTGAAGGCCCACTACCACGCTGACAGGCAAGTGACAGCCCATAGCTGCGTTTTGTCTGCATTCCCGTCAGGGAGTCGGGCCTCAGTGACGGCCCAAAGCTGCACAAACAGCGAAGGGACAGCCCATAGCCACCCTCTGTCTGTTGCCCAAGGGAAACAAGCAACGGCCCATAGCCACGCCAGGGAGGGACACTAAAGCCCCTCGCCCCCTGTGACTCCACAACGCGAGGGTGACCTGTAGTCTGCCCTGCCTACCGGCAGAAGCACAGGCCTCCCCTCTGTTCTCCCAGATTGAGGCAACTTCCAGGAGAAGGACTTCTGCCCTGAGGACTGGTGGAGAGGCCCGATGTTATCCCCGGGACTCTTCTCCATTCAGTCAGCCCCTGAGGAGGACCTCCACCTGACCAACTCCGGCCGGGAGCGACACCACAGCCCCAACCTGACGGCGCCGCCACAAGAAGGAGACCGCAGTCTATGGGCCTTTGAGGGCACCCCCAGGACCCTGGGGCAAGACCTCACCCCTCCCTGACGAAGGCGACGCTCTTCCTCCACCAGGTGCCGGAGGGAGCGCTTCCAAGACTTATTTTGCCCATGTCCCAAGGGCCAGACCCCAGTCCCCAGCCCCGAAAGTGAGGGGCCCTTCACCACACCCAGCCCACACCCTTGAGAGACAACGCCCCTGAGAGTGGTCCAGTGGCCGTGGGATGAAGGGACTCCTGACGGGACTCCTACCCCAGGCAGATGACTGAGAGTCCCCAGGCCGCCCCCTTCCCGCTCGCCTGATGAGTGACATTCCCCAATAGTGACTAAAATGCAGTATAGTGCCCCTGAAAGTGCCCAGACACCCCCACAAGAAGCCCACAGAGGAGCAATGACGGAGCGCCGGGACTCAGAGCGACAACGGCATAAGTCAGCCCGGGCCGCGCGCCCCTATGACCCGGAACTCGCCCACCGCCACCATAGCAGGAATGCTAGACTACCTTCCGGGTGAGCCTTCCCCAACCAGCTAAGGGGTGGAGCTGTCTATCCAGCTCCTGCCAGCACCCCTGAGACGGCCTGTACTTGCTCACCCTTTGCTAAGGAGACGGCCTGTAACCGCTCCCGCCTTCGTCAGGAGACGGCCTGTAGCTGCTCACCCCTCTCAAAGGAGACGGCCTGTAACCGCTTCCGCCTTTGTCAGGAGACGGCCTATAGCCGCTCTGAAGGTGTCTTCCTTGAGACGACCTGTAGCCGCTCGCCCCTCGCTAAGGAGACAGCCTGTAGCCGCTCTGAGGGTAATAAGGAGACGGCCTGTAGTTGCTCCATAGGTGTCCTTCTTGAGACGGCCTGTAGCTGCTCTGCCCTCCTGAAGGAGATGGCCTGTAGCCGCTCCAAAGGTGCCTTCCCTGAGACGGCCTGTAGCTGCTCGCCCTTCCTGAAGGAGACGGCCTGTAGCCACTCTGAGGGTAATAAGGAGACAGCTTGTAGCCGCTCCACCAAGAGACGGCCTGTAGCCGCTCCGAAGGTGCCCCCCCTGAGACGGCCTGTAGCCACTCACCCCTCCTGGAGGAGACAGCCTGTAGCCGCTCCCACCTTCGTCGGGAGACGGTCTATAGCTGCTCAACCCTCCTGAAGAAGATGGCCTGTAGCCGCTCAACCCTCCTGAAGAAGACGACCTGTAGCCGCTCCGAAGGTGCCTTCCCTGAGACGGCCTGTAGCCTCTCTGAGGGCAACTGACAGCAAACCCTTTTCTGTATCCTCCTACTTTCTCTATACTCATTTCAAAGCCAAAGGTGGCTGTTGTGTATATATACGCAACGACTTATCTTGCTCTCGTGTTCCTGAACTTGATTCTTCTGAATTCTCCACACTCTGGCTTCGGCTTTCCTGTCATTCTCTGACTAAATATATCTGTGCTGTTTACTTATCCCCTAATTCTACTGACTATCAAAAATTCTTCGACTATCTTACTTCTACGATGGAACACATTCTCTCCATTTCTCCTTTCTCTGAAATCTCCATTCTTGGAGATTTCAATGTTCACCACCACCTTTGGCTCTCCTCTCCTTTCACGGATCCACCTGGTGAACAAGCCTACATCTTTTCTATCCTTAATGACCTAGAGCAGCTTGTACAGCACCCTACCCGTATCCCTGACCGCCTTGGAGAGAGCTCCAACATACTTGACCTCTTCCTCACAACTAATCCTTCTGCTTACTCTGTAAATCTTTTCTCTCCGTTGGGCTCCTCCGATCACAACCTTATTACCTTAACCTGTCCTATCACTCCGGTACGGCCTGTGGACCCTCCAGTGAAACGTCGTCTGTGGCATTTTGGAGCCGCGGACTGGGAGGCCCTCAGGCAGTACTTCTTTGATTTTCCCTGGAATAATTATTGCTTCCGTGGCCGGGAGCCATATGAGTGTGCCTTGCGCATTACGGAGGTTATTCTCTCGGGCATGGAAGCATACATTCCTTTCTCATATCCTTTGACTAATGCAAGAAAGCCTTGGTTTAATCACGCTTGTTCTAATGCTGTCCGCAACAAGGAGAGGGCCTACAAAAGGTACCGGAGCCAACCCACCCCTGAATCACATCATCTTTACATTTCTGCCCGGAATTGTGCTAAGTCTGTTCTTCGCTCTACTAAAAATAATTTCATCCATACTAAATGCTCTCAACTCTCCGACTCGAATTCTTCCCGCTCCTTCTGGCATCTTGCCAAAAATCTTTCTAACAACTTTACCTCATCATCCTTCCCTCCTCTTTTCTACTCTGATGGTTCTGTAGCTATTTCTTCTACTGATAAAGCAGATCTCTTCGCACAGACTTTCTCCTCCAATTCTACCTTAGACGATTCCGGTGCTGTTCCTCCATCACTTCCCCCCTCTGACTTCCTCATGGCTGACATTAAAATTTCTTCAGTTGATGTATTTTCTGGCATCACTGGCCTCAGTACTAACAAGGCATATGGTCCTGATGGGGTCCCTCCTGTTGTTCTCAAGAACTGTGCTTCTGTGCTTACACCCTGCCTAGGCAAACTCTTTCGCCTTTGTCTGTCAACTTGTACCTTTCCTTCTTGCTGGAAGTTTGCTCTCATTCAGCCAGTCCCAAAGAAGGGTGACCACTCCCAATCCTCCAACTATCGTCCAATTGCTTTAACGTCCTGTATTTCAAAAGTTTTCGAGTCAATTCTCAATAGAAAAATTTTAAGGCATCTTTCCTATCACAACCTTCTTTCCGATCGTCAGTATGGGTTCCGTCAGGGACGCTCCACTGGCGATCTTCTCACCTACCTTTCAGACTCCTGGTCATCCTCCTTTTGGGACTTTGGCGAAAGCTTTGCCATTGCACTTGACATCTCAAAGGCTTTCGATCGAGTCTGGCATAAATCTTTAATTTCCAAACTGCCTTCCTACGGTTTCTATCCTTCTATCTGTGCCTTCATCGCTAGCTTCCTTTCTGGTCGTTCTATAGCCGCTGTTGTAGACGGCCATCGTTCTTCTCCTAGATCTATCAACAGTGGTGTTCCTCAGGGCTCTGTCCTATCACCAACTCTCTTCCTTTTATTCATCAATGATCTTCTAAGCTGTACATCTAACCCTATCCATTCATACGCTGATGACTCCACCCTTCACCTTTCCATTCGGTTCCCGCAATGCCCATCTCAACAGTTACTTCAACAAGCAAGGGATGAGGCTGTGGCACACCTAATGTCTGATTTGACTCGTATCTCTGACTAGGGTAAAAATAATATGGTTGTCTTTAATGCATCTAAAACTCAGTTCTTACACCTATCAACCCGACAAAATCTTCCACAGGTATACCCACTAATGTTTAATAATATTCAGCTTAATCCTGCATCATCCTTGAACATGCTTGGGGTTTCATTTACTCGGGACTTATCTTGGAGAGATCATATTGCATCTCTTGTAAAATCTGCTTCCAAGAGATTGGGTGTGCTAAGCCGACTCCGCTCTTTCTTTACCCCTGCACAATTGTTGACTCTATACAGGGGTTTTATCCGCCCCTGTGTGGAGTACAACTCTCATGTGTGGGGAGGCTCCCCACATACAGCTCTTCTCAATAGGGTGGAGTCAATCTCAATAGGGTGGAGTCAAAGGCTTTTCGTCTCATTAACTCTCCTCCTCTTACTGACTCCCTTCAACCTCTGTCTCTTCGCCGCACTGTTGCATCTTTATCTCTTTTCTATCGCTACTTTAATGATCACTGCTCCTCTGAACTGTCTGCTTGCATTCCTCCACCTCTACGACGGGCGCGTAGCACCCGTCTGGCAGCAAACTCTCATCCTTTTTCTGTCCAACTCTCTAATGCAAGAGTTAACCGTTACCCCCAGTCTTTCATTTATGCAACAGGTCAGCTCTGGAACTGTCTCCCTCTGTCTGTATTTCCTGCTGCCTATGATCTCCAGTCTTTCAAACGCAGTGTGTCCAGGCATCTCAAAATGATTGGATCTTGAATTTGGCTCTATATTGTATTTTGTTTTTCTCTTGGAGGGAACTGTTACTGCGGGCTCATGGCCTTTGGTTCCTTCTTCCTCGCATTAAAAAAAAAAAAAAGAAAAAAAAAAAGAAGAAGGAGACGGCCTGTAGCTGCTCCCGCTTTCATCAGAAGACGGCCTGTAGCCGCTCAACCCTCCCGAAGAAGGTGGCCTGTAGCCTCTCCGAAGGTGTCCTCCCTGAGACGGCCTGTAGCCGCTCCAAAGGTGCCCTTGGGTCTGCTGGCAGCTGCTCACTCCCCCAGGCCACGGCCTGTAGCCACTCCCGCCTTCGTCAGGAGATGGCCTGTAGCCGCTCCAAAGGTGCCCTTGGGTCTGCTGGCAGCTGCTCACTCCCCCAGGCCACGGCCAGTAGCCGCACCTCCATCTGACGCTGACGCCTGTTCCCTGACCCACGACCCAGAGGGAGTCTCGGGTCTAGAGGAGTATTGAAGAGGCCCCTTAGTCTTCCCCAGCCTCTGCTCCCTACAACCGGATCTGGAGGAGACCCACCTGACGGACCCCAATGCAGACTGGTGCAGAAGCCACTTCCTGCTGGCGCCGCCAAGCCCTGGGGACTGCAGCCCTCGAGAACCCCAGACCGCCCCCAGGACTCCCGGGCGGGAACTCCCCACATCTTGACGTTGGATACCTTCGTCCTCTGTCAGGAGCCTGAAAGGTTCAGGCAATTGTTCGACCCCAGCCCTGAGAGCGCGGGACCCTTCGCCACCCACAGCCCTGGACGAGAACGGACGCCTCTGCGCGTGATCCCGTGGCCTCTGGATACAGAGGCCTCCAGTGGTGCCCAACCCCGTCAGTAGCGGAGCTGTGACACCCCTCCGCCCTTGCACCTGACCGCCATGACGCCCAGACCCGACAGGAGTGACAGCAATAGTGCAGTGTTTGTGATCAAGTGATGTAAAGGCAGAACAGTGAACTAATCCCCTAATGGAAGTCAGTAATAATCCCCAAGTGGTGGAGTGAATAACAGCTACGGTGTGCAGTGTATGTGACCAAGGGATATAAAGACGGAACAGAGAACTACCCCTCTGATAGAAGTCAGTGATAATACCAAAGTGGTGGAGTGAGTGACAGCGACAGTATAAACACAAATACAGCCACCCTGTGAGAGTCGAGTCTAACAGGGTAAATACGCTACCATCAGAAAATACCTCCTGATACTAAGACCATAATCAGACCCCAGTGCCAAAACAACACTCACCAGTAGGAAATAACATTGGTAACTCCACGAGTACAGAGAACCCGGACTTCCCATAATTAAGAACACTGTGCCTCAAGTGCTATTCACTGTGACCCGAGCAGTATCCTGCGTGATACTGATAACCATATCTAGACATAAGAGCTTGCAATTGCCCAGTGTATTTGTGTCAGTGACATCTACTCGTCCCCCTGTCCAACTAAGTAATACACGTGTAAGGTTGTTGCCTGGAGTTTTTGTGTCCTACCTCTCTCTTATTTGCCTAAGACCCGGTCTAGAAAGAGAGCCCTGCTATACACTAGGCGTTTGCGGGATGGGAAGCCGAACCTAAAACACCTAGCATTACACTGGTGGACAGCGGTGGTTCTTGACCCGGGCATACAGGAGAGGTAATCAGGAAATACTGAAAAAATGGCAACCAAACCGCATGTGCAATTACCCAAGTTCAACCCTGAACAGTATGATATTCACACATACCTGGCAATTATTAAACCTTTGCTACATATCGGTTTCGAGGATGACAAATAGAAAATTGCAGTTACACTCCCAGTGCTGGGCAAAGCGGCAGCTAATATAGCACCCAGAATCGTCGTCCCGGGGCTCACCTGACAGAATTTCATGAGACTCGTGATCCAAGCCATCACCCCATCACTAGGGAAAGTGGTGGCATTATCCCAACTGGATAGTTTAACTTTTGATGGCAACCTAGACGATACTTTAGTCCAGGTGAGACACCTGGTCACTACTGCCTACCCAGAGGCAGATGATGAAACCCGGGAGCAACACACCTATAATACTCTTCTGAGAGTGCTCCCCAGCATAGTCAAAGAGCACTTTATGATCCATGACCCAACTGGAGACATGGATAAGGACGTCCAACTGATATGGCGCCTCCCACCCTGCACCCCAACAAATCAACATGGTAAGGAAGTTTCCCACCAAGATTCCGGCTCCCCCAGTCTAGCCACGTCCGCCTATGCCCCGTACCAGTCCCATCCCAGCACCCAGCCTGCCTAGGGCACACCCCACCCACCGGCGCCCGGCCCACAGGGAAAACCCCAACCTCATCTTATTAAATCCCTGGGAATTCTTTGCATGCAGATCCAGGCACCCATTGCACGATATCAGAGATCAATTAAAAGCTATATGAAGGAAAACTACCACCCCAGGCCAACGCAAAGTTTGCTCTCTAGAGGATGAAGTGGCAGAGGACAAGCCCGCACCTGTGGAGGAGACCTACCCCGGGGAACACAAGCCGGAGCAAGAAGGAGGAGGCCCCAGAGAGTTGGATTTTTAGGACCACCCCCGCACCTTCCCACGGTGGCGGGGGCCATTTCCCCCAAATATCGCCCCCCAGTTTACCACAAGATGAAGCTGAGCGGGGTTAAAGCCGGACTTCTGGTCGATACAGGAGCAGCCAGATCCTGCCTTTATAGCCACTACTTCTCCCGTCACAAATCGACCTTTGGTCCGCTCTGCCCAACGGCTACTCACCTTGTGGATGCAGGAGATGGCCCCCTGCCCATCCGTGGGGAAACACAGACCCTGAGAGTTGACACCCATCAACTGGTGTCGACCCAACATCAGTTCATAATATTTGAGTCTTCCCGCCGCAGGTACGAGAGATACCTGGGATTGGACCTGTTGCAGAAGTTAGGAGCCACCATAGATTGCTGCAACAGACAGCTCCAGTTCTGTAAATTACCCGACCCCCCCCCCCCCGGGCCATCTGTACCTGCACGCCATGGCCACGGCCGGAAGACTGTCCCCCTGCCCCCCTCCCCTCCTCCCCCCTTCCCCCCACCATTTCCTCCGCCATCACCATTCTCCCCCACCATGAAGTCTGGGTGCCCCTTAACTGGCCCTCCGGCCCCTCCGGCCTATTCTCCCCACTCCTGCTGCCTGGAACCCTCTCGGCCTGCCTTCTGCCCCCAACTTTCCTTCTCCTGCATCACACGGCAGTCCGGATTGCCAACCTCGCTCCCTTGCCCCTCACCCTCCCTAAAGGGCTCATAATCGGATAGATGGAGAAAGCTGAGCTCCACGCCTCTTCCCCCTCCCACTTCCTCACCCCCCTGCCCCTTATCCCCGACCATCTCTCTGCTCACCAGTCAGACACCCGCCGCCTACTCCTGGATTTCCAGGATCTGTTCGCGGCGGGACTAGCCGACATTGGACACATCACTTACCTGGCTCACGAGATTCATATGACAGGCCCACCGATTCAACAGCCATCCCGACGGAAGAACCCCAAACAGCGGGAAGAGGAAGACCGCCAGGTACAGGAGATGATCAAAGCCGGAGTCGGTTCCCCCTCCACCAACCCTGGTCCTCCCCCGTCGTCCTCGTGAAGAAAAAGGATGGCACGATGCAGTTCTGCGTCGACTCCTGCCGGCTCAACGAGGTAAGCACCAAAGATGCCACTCCACTCCCACGTACAGATGATTCCCTGGATTCCCTGTATGGAGCCTCCTGGTTCTCTACCCTCGACCTCCAGTCAGAGTATTGGCAGGTCCCTGTGTGCCAGGAGGACAGAGGCAAAACTGCTTTCTTGACTAGCAATGGGAAACATTATGAGTTTAATGTTCTGCCGTTTGGCCTCTGTAACGCCCCAGCCACCTTCTCCAGGTTAATGGAATCTGTCCTCAACGGTCTCACATGGGAGATCTGTCTCGCCGCTCGCGTACTTGGATGACGTCATCGTTTTCTGCCAGACCTGGGCCGACCACCTGCAGCGCCTCCACTGGGTTTTCACCAGGATCCGACAGGCAGGCCTCAAACTCCGGCCCACCAAGTGCGTCCTGGCTGCCAGAACCGTCTCATTCGTGGGGCACGTCATCTCCCAGGCAGGCATATCTCCCGACCCAGACAAACTCCACGCCATCACGGACATACCCCCACCGCAAGACTTTTATGGGATCCGGGCCTTCCTCGGCTTGACGTCCTGTTACCGCCGTTTTGTGAAGAGGTTTGCCCACATTGCTAAACCACTCCATGACCTTACCCGTAAGGGGGAACTGTTCCTCTGGACGGACGAGAGATGAGCTGCCTTCCTACAGCTTAAAGATAAGCTCGTTTCTGTCCCCATTGTGGCCTTTCCCGACTATGCCCTCCCGTTCTGGCTCTATACTGACGTCTCCCTCCTTGCCATCGGCGCTGTGTTAGCGCAAGTCCAAGAGGGCTGTGAGCACATCATCGACTGTGCCAGCCATACCCTAAATCAGGCGGAAAAGAATTATGCTGCCACCAAGAGAGGGTGCTTAGGCATCATCTGGGCACTTGAGCACTTCCAGGCATACCTCTCCAGGACCTAAGTCACTATCATTACAGACCACCAGTCCCTCCAGTGGTTGTGGCAGTCTGACACTCACAATGCCCAGCTCATCCGATGGCGCGAAACCCTGGAGGAATTCAATTTCGAAATCTCATACTACCCCGGCAAACTCCACACCAATGCAGACGATCTCTCTCGGCTCCCCATCCACGCCGCCCAGCCGGAGCCAGACCTCCTCCAACAGCGGCATCGCAAGGAGCAGCCCCCTTGGATCCCCCAGCACCTTTTCAAGAAACTGTACCTCCAGAGCAACCACCTACTGACCCCGTCAGGCCATATCCTCGTAGCCCCTGACACTGCCCTTGACACCCTATGACACCTGCACACCCACAACTGCATTTACCTGGGTACAAAAAAGCTACTGCAGGTCTTCAATGACACCTACTGGGCGCCAAATCCTTCCGCCCTTGCCAAGGAAATTATCCAAACCTGCCGTGCCTGTGCCCTTGGTAAAAACTTCACCCATACCGCAGGTCCATCGGGCCATATCACCACCCACAAGCCTTGGCAGCTGTTAGCAATTGACTTGGTGGGACCCTTACCTCCAAAATCAGGCTATAGGTACGTTATCACTTTCATCAACACGTACTCCAAATTTGTTGTGGCCTGCCCAGCAAAGGAACACCACGCTGTCGCAGTGGCCGACGTCCTCCTTCGGCACGTGTTCCCCTACTTTGGCATCCCGCAAGCGATCCACTCAGATAACGCACCCGAATTCACCAGTAAGACCTGGGAGGAGCTGGCCCATATCTTTGAATATAACATCTCCCACTCATCCCTTTAGTGGCCACAAGGAAGTGCCGTATGCGAGCGCAGCCATCGCACACTAATGAATCACCTCCGCACCCAGATAGAAGCCACTAAGAATGATGACTGGCCCGCCCATGTAAAAATCATACAATGGGGCACCAACTCCTGTCCCCGAGAGGATGGAATTTCACCATATGAGCGAGTGTTCGGGGAAACTCCCCTCCTTCTGCCCCTTCGGCAGCATTTGCAACCCCCCACCTCAACCCCCACAACAGACCCATTACACCACCTCCAACACAACCTGGACATCAGCCCCGACACTGCTTCCAACCCCTATAAGCCGGGTGACACAGTTCTGATAGCCCAGCTCCCAACCCCGCACAAGCTCGCGCTGCGCTTCACGTGACCCCACACCATCACCTGCATCCCTGACCCCTATCAGGTCACCGTCGAGTACCACAGCACTCCCTGCACCCTCCAAAACCGGCATGTGCGCCCCTTGTGCACTCCTGCCACCACCACCCCATCCTGCCCTCTACTCCCGCGCCGCCCCCTCCTACCACCTATGACTACTACATCTCCCAATCCCCCTCTCCCTTCCCCTCCCCCTCCGCTTCCACCTCGCCTTCTGTCACGCTGCATCACACCTCACCTGACAACCCACCGATACCACCAACACCCTGCCGCTCCCCCATCTCTTCCCTACCTGCCATCCCCTTCCCCACGCCCAGCACCACGTGTCCCGCCCCCACCCCCACACACCCGCCCCAGCTACCACCCACTGCTGCCCCCACATCTTCCAGCCCACCGCCCGCACACGCCCCCACCTCCACCTGCACCACCCCCAGCCCCACGACACCACTACCCACTCCCCCACACCCCGTTCCCCACGCCATGCCGCCAACACCCCTATCACCCCACGCCCGCCTTTACGTGCCCCATGCACCTCACACACACACACACACCAACCCCACACACCCACATCACCACCCACACCCACCCTCAAAACAACTATTACACGCTCCGGGCGCCTCTCCCGCCCACCCACCCAATACACCCACTCTCCCACCACACCCGCCTCGTTGCAAAATCACACCCCTACCCCCGCCCTAAATCATCTCGCACTCATGATACACCAAGCACAAACCCCGGCCACCTACACTCCCCAGAGACGCTACGCCACATTACCCCGGCATAAAACCCCACACTCACCGTCCATCTCCAGCATTCAACACTTCCCCACACCACGGACAACAATTAACACCATGAAGATACGTCGAGCTGTATGGGCACCGTCCCTTGGACGTAACCAGCGAGTCCGAGGACCACACCACTTCCTGCAACTCCTCCGCTCCTCCACCACCTCATCCACCCTCTTCCTCACCTGCGATGAGGAACAAGATGAAAACTCCACCACCACTGTCTGGCATGCCCTCCTCCAACACCTACAGCCAGTCTACACCACCTATGACACCAAAGTTTACCACCTCCAGTCACAGGGATGTGACTTTTTCCCAGCAGGTGGTGGTAAAATGCAGTATAGTGCCCCCGAAAGCATCCAGACACTCCCACAAGGAGCCCACAGAGGAGCAACGACAGCGCGCCAGGACTCGGAGCGACATTGGCGTAAGTCAGCCCTGGCCGCACGCCCCTGTGACCCGGAACTCGCCCGCCGCCACCATAGCAGGAATGCTAGACTTCCTTCTGGGTGAGCCTTTCCCATCCAGCTAACGGGTGGAGCTGTCTATCCAGCTCCTGCCAGCACCCCTGAGACGGCCTGTAGTCGCTCACCCCTCGCTAAGGAGATCGCCTGTAGCCGCTCCCGCCTTTGTCAGGAGACAGCCTGTAGCCGCTCTGAAGGTGTCTTCCTTGAGCTGGCCTGTAGCCGCTCGCCCCTCGCTAAGGAGATGGTCTGTAGCCGCTCTGAGTTTAATAAGGAGATGGCCTGTAGCTGCTCCGAAGGTGTCCTTCCTGAGACGGTCTGTAGCCGCTCCGAAAGTGCCTTCCCTGAGATGGCCTGTAGCTGCTCGCCCCTCCTGAAGGAGACGGCCTGTAGCCACTCTGAAGGTAATAAGGAGACGGCCTGTAGCTGCTCCTGCCTTCGCCAGGAGACGGCCTGTAGCCGCTCCGAAGGTGTTTCCCCTGAGATGGCCCGTAGCCGCTCACCCCTCCTGGAGGAGACGGCCTGTAGCCGCTCCCGCCTTTGTCAGGAGACGGCCTGTAGCTGCTCACCCCTCCTGAAGGAGACGGCCTGTAGCCGCTCTGAGGGTAAGAAGGAGACGGCCTGTAGCCGCTCCCGCCTTCGTCAGGAGACGGCCTGTAGCTGCTCCAAAAGTGCCCTTGGGTCTGCTGGGAGCTGCTCACTCCCCCAGACCATAGTCAGTAGCTGGGCCTTGGCGACGGCCTGTAGCCACGCCCCCAGGAAGCCACGGCCAGTAGCCGGGCCCTGTGGCAGGAGACAGCCTGTAGCTGCGCCCCCAGGAAGCCACGGCCAGTAACCGGGCCCTGTGGCAGGAGACGGCCTGTAGCCGCTCCTCCGTCTGAAGCTGACGCCTGTTCCCCGACCCACAACCCAGAGGGAGTCTTGGGCCTAGAGGAGTATTGGAGAGGTCCCTTAGTCTCCCCCAGCCTCTGCTCCCTACAACCGGATCTGGAGGAGACCCACCTGATGGACCCCGACGCAGACCGGTGCCGCAGCCCCTTCCTGTCAGCGCCGCCAAGCCCTGGGGACCGCAACCCTCAGGAACCCCAGACTGCCCCCAGGACTCCTGGGCGGGAACTCCCCACACCTGGACGTCGGAGACCTTCATCCTCTGTCAGGAGCCTGAACGACAGGTTCAGGCAATTGTTCGGCCCCAGCCCTGAGGGCCGCACTCCTGTCCCCAGCCCTGAGAGCGCGGGACCCATCGCCACCCACCACCCTGGACGAGAACGGACACCCTTGCGCGTTCCCGTGGCCTCTTGATACAGAGGCCCCTGGTGGTGCCCAGCCCCGTCAGTAGCGGAGCTGTGACACCCCCCCGCCCTTGCACCTGACTGCCACGATGCCCAGACCCGACAGGAGTGACAGCAATAGTGCAGTGTTTGTGATCAAATGATGTAAAGGCAGAACAGTGAACTAACCCCCTAATGGAAGTCAGTAATAATCCCCAAGTGGTGGAGTGAATAACAACTACGGTGTACAGTGTTTGTGACCAAGGGATATAAAGACGGAACAGAGAACTACCCCTCTGATAGAAGTCAGTGATAATACCAAAGTGGTGGAGTGAGTGACAGCGACAGTATAAACACAGATACGGCCACCCTGTAAGAGTCGAGTCTAACAGGGTAGATACGCTACCATCAGAAAATACCTCCTGATACTAAGACCATAATCAGGCTCCAGTGACAAAACAACACTCACCGGTAGGAAATAACATTGGTAACTCCACGAGTACAGAGAACCCGGACTTTCAGTTATTAAGAACACTCTGCCTCAAGTGCTATTCACTGTGACCCGAGCAGTATCCTGCGTGATAGTGATAACCATATCTAGACATAAGAGCTTGCAATTGCCCAGTGTATTTGTGTCAGTGACATCTACTCGTCCCCCTGTCCAACTAAGTAATACACGTGTAAGGTTGTTGCCTGGAGTTTTTGTGTCCTACCTTTCTCTTATTTGCCTAAGCCCCGGTCTAGAAAGAGAGCCCCGCTATACGCTAGGCGTTTACGGGACGGGAAGCTGAACCTAAAACACCTAGCATTACAGTGACAGTGATATATGGCTCTTACAGACCGACAACGAGAGGCCAATACTGTGATATAAGTGAAAAATGTGAATCAGTGAAATAAGGAAAACACCAGAAACCGTGCATAACTATTTTGTATAAGACGAGAGGCGAACACTCAGTATTACTAGTATAACTCAGTGTCAGTGTCCAGCCATCCTGTGACAGAAAACAGTGACATAACTCTCATTACTATTGTAAAAACCAGAACCACAGTCAGTGCCAGAACAAATTCCCCTGAATTCATAAAACCTGTGTTTTGCCTCCTTTGTGGAAAAGAGCCTCTTGTGCAGAGACTGTAAAAGTTGTGTATTGCCCAGACCCGAGTTAAGACTCCTGTCTATCTACTGTAGTATCCTGCATGATACTGCAAACCCACCTACCAGCCTATTTATTAATTTTGATCAGTATATTGTGTACGAGTCTTCCTGTTCCACAGTAGAGAATTTGTCAATACACGTGAAAGGTTGTCGCCCTGTGTTTTTATGCCCTGTTCCTCTCTTATTGTGTCTAAGCTCCGGTCTAGAAAGGGAACCCAGCTGCACTAGGCGTTCTAGGGATGGGAAGCCTCCCCTTAAACACCTAGCATAACATTAATAAAACAAGAGGTTAAGTATCTTCTGAAGTCTGAAATAAGGTCTAGAAAGTCAAAAGTGAAGTCAGTATTCTAGTGAGGGGGGGAGGAGGAGGAGGAGGCCAATATTATGCATAATTTTGAAGCAGAAAATAAGAGGTTAAGTCAGTTATTAATAAATCTGGTGAAGGTTCAGTTCTATATATATATATATATATATATATATATATATATATATATATATATATATATATATATATAAAATGCTAGGTGCAAAAGGCCCGACTCCTCGGTCCTAAAGCACCTAACGTGTAGCGGGGTCCTCTTTCAAGACTGGAGCTTAGTGCAATGAAGAGAGGCAGGACACAAAAACTTCAGGCAATAACCTTCACACGTATATTACCACAGTCAGACACAGGACAAAAACAGCAGATATTACAACACAATATATGACAAAGAAATAAAACCTTAACTAGGATATTAGTATCTCGCAGGATACTGGCTTAACTAATACTGATGCCAATACAGTAATTCTAGTGCACAGGTATATAGGAAGCACGGGCGCGCGTTGGAGCGCGTGGAGGGAGACTCACACGGGGGGGGGGGGAACGGACTCTTGACGGGTCAGAACAGAGTTATAGTAATATTGGGTAAAATGCCCGCCGCCGGACCACCCACCCCGCCACCCCCCACTCCACCACCGGGCCACCACCACACCACCACCTCAGGAGGACACAACGGGGGGGCTAGTGACTCAGGTCAAGAGGGTCACCGGGCCACTACTGACCTGAGCCCCTCTTCCCCGCAACTGCCCCGACACCAGGTGACCGAGGAACGCCAATGACCTTGTAGGTGGGACAGCCATCATCAGAATTGGGGTGGGACTGAACAGGATTCAGTCCCAAGTAACGTATTGGCGACGGCCATAGTTACACCCTCAAGGGCAGGAGGCCCAAGGCTATGGCCTAACGTGTGCACCAGGGCGCTTGCGCCCTTAGCCACTTCAAGGGCAGGAGGCCCTAGGCTTCAGCCTAACGTGTGCACCAGGGCGTCAGTGCCCTTAGCCACTTCAAGGGCAGGAGGCCCTAGGCTTCGGCCTAACGTGTGCACCAGGGCGTCAGTGCCCTTAGCCACTTCAAGGGCAGGAGGCCCTAGGCTACGGCCTAACGTGTGCACCAGGGCGTCAGTGCCCTTAGCCACTTCAAGGGCAGGAGGCCCTAGGCTTCGGCCTAATGTGTGCACCAGGGCGTCAGTGCCCTTAGCCACTCCCAGGGCAGGAGGCCCAAGGCTACGGCCAGAAGAGTGCGCCAGGGCGAGAGGGCCCTTAGCCACTCCAAGGGCAGGAGGCCCTAGAATACAGATAGAAGTGGGTCCCAGGGCGAGAAGACCTGGAGCCATGGCTGTAGCAAACCCAGGAGAGAGAGTCACCTCTGTGCTTCCCTCCCTGTACCTAGGAGAGGACACGGTCTCCGTGGACCCTCTTCCTATCTCGTTCCCCTGTGGGAACTGTTCGTCACCACCTGGGAGTGTTGCCCCGGAGGTGTCGCCAGAGTGGTGGCAAAGTCCGAGACCGGACCTTCCTCCCACGCCTGGGAAATCTCTATCTTTTACAGACACCATATGGAGACGAGGCTGCAGTCCAACCCTGACGGCGCTTCTCCCAGCAGACGATTGCACCCCCAGGACCCCCAGGCGAGACCAGCAGACTACAGGCGAGGGCGACCCAGACTCCCTCACCCCGCGGAGCCGCAGACGCCGGGCCCGCCTCCTCCAGCTGTTTGGCCCCAGTCCCGAGGGCCACCTCTCAGGTCAAGGCCCCCAGACAGGAGGGCCTCCCTGCACCCCACCAACGAGGCCCCGAGGTAAGGGTCTCCCCTCAGGTCGAGGCCCCCAGACAGGAGGGCCTCCCTGCACCTCACCGACGACCAAGACCCGGGCAGTGACTCCCCTGCGGGTAGTGTGTTGCCCATTGCAGGCAGAGTTCCCCCTAGGGCCCTCTCCTTATGCCCCGACGACAGAGTGTACCAAACCCAGGAAACATGGGTAAATAAGTGACACCCCTTATACCGAGAATAAGCCAGGGGAAAAAGAACAGTGAACAGTGATAGAGTGCGACTCGTGTAAGACCAGTGACAATTGTTATAGACCTAAAAGAACTCAATACCCAGCAGAATAGAAAAGTACTTGGACCGCCAATCATAGAAAGTAATCATACATGCCCCAGAATAAAGAACTTTCAGTAATTGTGAATGAAGACCAGGGTGCGCGGGAGAATCAAAAGCCTGTGTAAAGTGCCGCCGCGACTAGGTGACTGTGTCAAGTGTCGCGATCCGCACCCTGTCATCTTTATAGTAGTATTTCCCTCACGGACTCTTAACCTTGTTTATTCCCCTTGTTCTCAATTGAACATATGTTTTGGCTTTAAATGAAATACGGGTATCTCCATATATATAACTAAAGACATTGGTATACATGTATCATATCGTGTGTTAAGTGCAACTGTATTTTGTGATATCAAAGTCTAACTCTGTGTCCCTGTATCATGTATCTTAAATATCACTCTGTGTTATATTGTAACGGTTTAGAATTAAGGCAATAGATGTGTTAAGGTATACTGCCTGGTTTTTATGTCCTGTTCCTTTGTTGGTGCTTTACTTCCGGTCCGGAAAGAGGACCCCACTCAGTCGCTAGTGTTTTTAGGACGAGGAGTCGACCTAAAAACACTCAGCATAACATTGGGAGAGGGTAAGTATTATTAATTCAAACTTAGTATCATGTGATAACAAAAGGGTTTTGACATTTGATTCTATCTCTTGTTTTACGTTTACGCTAGCTGTTGGGAGAAGATTCTTTAGGAAGTGAGGGAGTGGAGGGCACTGGGTATTCACTGTGGTTACGTTGATACAAGTGGGAGAATATTATTTACATTTTCTCTATTATTTTCTGGTAACAACGAACATGGGTGTATTTTCACTGTAGAGGATTCCTTGGGGGAAGAGTCTTACTGGTTTTCTGCAAGGGCGTCACTAGCGAGTTGGATTCCTCAGCACTTACTCTCTGTACTCGTTCTTACTCATCCACCTGTGATTTCACTCGCCCCGATATGTAACATATATTAAGTCACTGTATCACTGTGTACCTGTTTCTAGGGCAACGTCACACTTAACATAAGTCAATCCACTAGTTCTGGGGCAATACCACACTTAACATAATTTACTCATATAATGGGGCGGCGGGGAGACACGCCGGCGACTACTCTGCCGGACTAGGGGCACTGCCAGGGGAGGGCGTGCCGAGAGGGCATGGGACGACTCGTAGGGGCGTCCTCTCGCGTCCAGGGCTGCAGGTGGCACAAGAGCCCGCAGTCTCCGGGCTAGGTTCAGGGGTGTGGCCCTCAGGACTGGGGCCGAACAGGTCCAGGAATCTCTGGCTCAGGTTTCGGCCGGAGGTGGAGGTCTTACGCCGCTTCGTCGGCGTGGAGAGGTTTCGCCCGGGTGTCCTGGGGAGGGCCTGGAGTGACTGAGGACTGCGGTCCCCAGAGTTGAGGGGCACCGTCAGGGAGGGGCTGCGGCACCGACCTGAACTAGGGTCCGTCAGGTGGGTCTTCTCCAGGGCCAGGCGTAGAGAGCGAGGCCAGGGGAAGCCTTGAGGCCTTGCTGGGTTTCTCCGGCGCTGGGGATCCGGGCATCTGCCTCACGCAGGGATGATGACACTGGTAATACCTTCCTCTGGCCGTGGGGCCCGGCAATTGGCCGTGGCTGCCCAGGGGCGCAACTACAAGGCGCCATGGCCCAGCAATTGGCTGTGGCCTGAGTGGGGGAGTCAGCGCACCTCTGGACACCTTCAGAGCGGCAATCGGCCATCTGACAAATGCGGGAGCAGCAATAGGCTGTCTCCTTCAGGCGGAGGGAGGAGCGGCGGTAGGCCGTCTCTGGGGCAACACGTTCGGAGCGGCAATTGGCCGTCTGGCGAAGGCGGGAGCGGCAATCGGCCATCTCCTTCTGCCGGAGGGAGGAGCGGCAATAGGCCGACTCGGGGGCAACATCTTCGGAGCGGCAATCGGCCATCTGACGAAGGTGGGAGCGGCAGTAGGCCGTCTCCTTCTGCCGGAGGGAGGAGCGGCAATAGGCTGACTCAAGGGCAACGCCTTCGGAGCGACAATCGACCGTCTGACGAAGGCGGGAGTGGCAATTGGCCGTCTCCTTCTGCCGGAGGGAGGAGCAGCAATAGGCCGACTCTAGGGCAACACCTTCGGAGCGGCAGTAGGCCGTCTCCTGAGGGGCGCTGTCTGGAGCTGATTTGGCAGCTCCACCCCTAGCTGATCCGGCAATCCCACTCCCCGAAGGTAGTGTCCTCCTCCTGCTAGGGTGACGATGCGATGGTTGGGTGTTATAAGGGCGCACGGGCCAGGCTGCCTTATGCCGTTGTCGCATGGTATCCCCTAGTGTGGTTGCAGCTACTCCGTGGGGTCCGGGTGGGGGTGTCGGTGCGTTTCCGAGGACACTATGTTGGTTGTCGTTCATCTCGTTTTGGGGGGCACTATGCTGTTCCTCTCTCTCGTTTTCGGGGGCACTATTTTGTATGCCACGCATTTCAATATATATATATATATATATATATATATATTATATACATAGTGTATATATATATATATATATTATATACATAGTATATATATTTTATATATATATATATATATATATATATATATATATATATATATTTATATTTTTTTTTACAAATATCAAGCGGTTCATTTGGATTCTGAAGTTTAATTTTATCTATCTATCTATCTATATACCTAGGCTGCTTCCCCCAAGGAAAGGGAGGTAGCCGAGACAGGACGACTCACTCTCCATTTACTCATCCATTCAAACACATTCATTTGCATCTTAGCCCCAAAGGGGAGAGAACGGACAGATCCTCACCGCACCACACCGCACAAGGGTCAACTGGGCAATGCAATCAGTGACATCCGCAGCAGGGCCCGACAGCAGAACTGGTTTACCCCTGCCACATCATAACAGACCCATCCCCTTACCCGCACCTGACTTGACTAGCTGATCAGACCAAATGCGGGAGAATATCCCCTCAGGGCTGCGTCATCACTTATTCATTCACAATTTCTCTCCATTTATTTCTGTCACGCACAGCCACTCTTCCTTGCTCAACAGACATCCCTCTCGCATCCAGCGCTCTCTTCACACTGTCCATCCATCCTATTCGTGGTCTTCCTCTCAGCCTTACACCTCTCACATCAGATCTAGTTATCTTTTTCACCAATCGCTCATTATCCATTCTCTCCATATGTCCAAACCATTGCAACACCCTCTGCTCAACTCTACCAGCCATCTCCAGAACAACTCCAGTTCTCCTTCGCACTTCATCATTTCGCACCCGATCCATACGCGTCACTCCACACATACTCCTCAGACATCTCATCTCCATTACATTCAAACTTTTCCTCTCTGCTACACCCATATTCCATGTTTCAGCCCCATATAATGCAGTCGGTACCTATACACCCTCATACAGCCTTCTCTTTACATCCATTCTAAGCGAACGACATTTAAACACTTTTTTCATTCCTCCCAGCACCTTTCCTACTTCATTTATTCTAAACTTCACTTCTGCATCTATTCTTCCATCCACAGCAACATGTGACCCTAGATATTTAAAACAATCTACCTCCTCAAGCAACTCACCATTCAAAACTATATTCATCCCCCTACCATCTATCAACCTCGTACACTTCATCACTTTACTCTTATTCTCATTTACTTTCAATTTCCTCCTTTCACACACCCTTCCAAACTCCTCTACCAACTGTCTCAGTCTCTCCTCTGAATCAGTCACCAGTGCAGTATCATCTGCAAACAGCAGCTGCTTCAGATTCCACTCTCCTCCATCAACATTTACCAGACTCAGACCACCTAAAACTCTTGCATTCACCTCCCTTACAACACCATCCATGTAAATATTAAACAACCAAGGCGACATCACACATCCCTGTCGCAGCCCCACTCTCACAGGAAACCAATCACTCACAGCATTTCCCACTCTTACACACGCTCTACTATTTACAAAAAAACGTTTCACCCCTTTTAGTAACCTACCATGAAGTCCATACAATCTTAAAACAGTCCACAAAGCCTCCCTATCAATTCTATCATACACTTTCTCTAAATCCATAAATGCCTAAAACACATCCTTGCCTTTACTAAATACTTTTCACACACTTGTCTCACAGCAAAACACCTGATCAACGCATCCCCTCCCTCCCCTAAAGCCACACTGCTCATCACTAATCACTCCCTCTGTACCCTCTCTAACTCTCATAATTAACACTCTACCATACACCTTACCTACAACACTCAACAGACTTATACCCCTAAAGCTAGTACATTCATACTTATCACCCTTGCCTTTATACAACGGGACCACACAAGCACTTGCCCAGTCAATTGGCACCATACCTTTCTCAAAGCACACATTCAACAATCTTACTAACCAGTCAACAATAGTCACTCCACCACCCCTTCAGGCATTCCACAGCACACCCATCCATACCTGCAGCTTTCCCTGTTTTCATCTCCTTTACTGCCTTCTCCACTTCTTCCTTCGTGATCAAAGAATCATTCAACTCTCCCAACACATTTATTCCTTGCACCCTTCCATCCGCCACAATCTCAGCCACCCTTTCCTCCTCTACATTTAACAATCTTTCAAAATACTCTGCCCATCTCTTCCTTACTGCATCCATCTCAATTAACATCCTTCCATCCTCTGCTTTTACTCGTTCTTCCTTCCCAGACTCTCCCTTTCGCACCCTTTTCACCTCCTTCCAAAACATTTTCTTATTCTGCTGAAAATTCTCTGTCAGCCGCCTACCCCACCTCTCATCTGCTGCCACTTTAGCATCACGCACAGCCCTTCTCGCTCTATTCCTCTTCTCCTTATACCTTTCATATGACATCTCATCCTTCCTCTGCAGCCACACTTCATATGCACGTCTCTTCTCTGCCACAGCCATACTTACTTCCTCGCACCACCATTCACTTCCTTTTCTTACACCACCACCCACACGTCTCACACCACACACCTCTTCTGCATGCCCCACCACAGCACTCTTAAACAACTGCCATTCCTCCTCCACGCTGCCATTTTCCCGATCTTTCACTGCGTTCCACTCATCTTTCAATTTCTCCTGATACTCTATCTTTTTCTCTCTTTTATCCAACTCACTCACTTTCAAAACCTCCCTGCCACACCTAACCCTCCTAGCTCTCATCCATCTCTTTCCTACTCTTAACTTTCCCTCCACCAGGTAGTGGTCAGACATACCTCCACCCTCCCCTCTCAGAACTCTCACATCCAACAATCTTCCTATTACATTCCTAGACACAACCACATAGTCCATCAAGGCTCTATCAACAACCCTTCCACCCTCCTGTCTCACCCATGTATACTTATAAATATCTTTCTTCTCAAACAGCGTATTCCCAATCACCATCTCTCGCTCAACACACATCGCTATCATTCGTTCCCCATTTTCATTTCTTCCAGGCACACCATGCATACCAACTACACCTTCAACTGCTACATTTCCCACTCTAGCATTCAGATCTCCCATCATTACCACATTCACATTCGCTTCAAAACTCTGCAGACACTCATCAACATCATTCCAGAAAGACTCCCTCTCTTGTTCATCCCTTTCACTACCAGGCCCATATGCACTCACAAACACCCACAACTCACGTTCAAATTTCGCTTTCACCCACATCAGTCTCGATGACACCTCCTTCCATTCAATCACACATTGCTGAACTTCCGGACTCACTAACAAGGCCACACCTTCTCTTGCCCTTCCTCTATCAACACCTGACAATCTTCCATTCACACTTCCAAACATAGATTCCCCCTTCCCTTTCATCTTCGTTTCACTCAAAGCTAACACATCCAACTTTCTTCTCACAAACATTCTCCCAATCTCCTCCCTTTTAGCCTCAATCGTACTACATCCACGCACATTCATAGACCCAATCTTCAGGGTACAGGGATAACTCCATCCCCCATCCCTTTCTCTGGCCTGTCTCTTTTTAGGAACTACAAAACAGAGGAGGGGGTCCCTAGTCCCCTCACCCCGCCCCTTTTAGTCGCCTTTTACGACACGCAGGGAATACGGTGGCAGTATTCTTCCTAACACAACCTGGCCGCAGAGTAGTAGTACCACCCCATAGTGCGGCCAGGTTGAGTCCCCCCCGCCATGTAGCATGAATAATATTTAACCCCTAAAAGATGGGTGTCTGCATATACTTTAGGAAAATAAAATATCTTTGAATTAATAAATTTGTTTTTATCCAACTCAATAATTTTAAACATATGCCAAGTAACACATGTGGCCGAACCATCCCACGCTTTTGTCCGACCCAAACACCCCTGGTAGGGATTGTTCAGACGATTTAGTTACTTGTGTTTCGTTAACTATGGCTTAAAGCTGAAAAGCTAAGAATTTCATATCATCAGCCTAAAGAGTGAAAGGATGTGGCAACATTTTAACATGAACCACATTACATTCCTGCTTAGACCTGAATTTTTATAAATATTTTTGAAAGTGTGTCCGAACCATCACCGCCCTCCCCTATAGCCTTCATTAATACCTTTACCACAGGAGGTCTACCTAAGCTGAAGAAAACTCTCTGAATGTAGCATGAATAATATTTAACCCCTAAAAGATGGGTGTCTGCATATGCTGTCCAAGGGTAGTGGGGTCAGAAAGACGGGTGTCCGCGTATGCGGTCACGACTCCCCCCCCCCCCCGCCGCCTCCCCTCCGTCCCCCCAACTCCCTCCACTGCTCCTAACCCTCCCTGCCACCCCTTACCACCCCTAACTCCCACTCCCCCACCACCACCCACACCCTCCCCACCTCAACCCCCCACCAACCACCTCCCACGCACCCCGCCCCCACTACCCCCCAATCCCCTGACCACCCCCACTCCCCCACAATCCCCCCACCATCCTCACCCCTACCTTCCACCACCAACCCCTACCATCCCCAGCCCCCAACCCCCTACCCTCCCCCACCCACCACCCCCAAACCCCCACTCCCTCCCCATGCCCCCACCCCTCCAACCCCCATCGCCACCCCCACCCCTCGACCCACCACCCAACCCCACCCTACCCCCCACACCCACCCCCACACCAACCCCCACCTCCCCCAACCACCCAACCCATCCCCCACACAACCCCCTCAACACCCCTCCCACCCTCCAACACCACCCCCCACATTATCGCACCTGCCGAATATTCCAGTTCTGAGGGTGTATCAAAACATTCCGATGCCCGTCTTGTAGGGGTTAATACAGGTTAAGGGGATAAACTGGAATAGATTTTTAATCGTGGGACAGTGGAAAGAAGGGACTATCTATCTATCCGTCTGTTTGTAGATAGATGCCTAATCCCGTAAGGGATGCCCACAGACAAATCGCCTCCATATCTCACTGTCTTCTCTCTTTAGACTTCCCTCTCTAGCTCACACACCCCTCTCTCACATTAATAGGCTATCTTTCCACCCCATCCCTCCACCTCATCGTCGGTTTTTCGTTCCCCCTTCACCTCAGTTACACTCTTCTAGTCAGCTTATTTCCATATTTTTCACATGGGCAAATTATCACAGAGTGTTCCTCCAATCGTTCCCAGATATAAAGTTTTCTACATTCTTCACCACATTATTCTCAATTACACAATCGATTTGGTTCTCCACGTTCATATTAATAATTTCACTCCACAATTAATTACCAATCCCACTTTTCCTCCTTCCTCCACCACACAATCAAGCACCCTCTGCATCTCGTAAATACTTCCGCAAATCAGTACAGTACAATATCATCAGCATAGTCCAAATCCATCAGCTTCTTATTTTCTTTCCAGTTAATTCCTGCACCTGTTCTCCTTACAACCTTTCTCATAACATAATCCATAACCAAAACAAACAGCAATGTCGAAAGAACTCCTTGAATCACGCTTGACCTAACTTCAAATGGATCACTCAAAGAACCACCCACCATTACCTTACAAAAAGTACCTTCATGCAAGCTTCTAATAATATTTACAAACTTTTCTGGTAATCTCATAATTTTCAACATAGCTCCACGTGAAACACTGTCAAACGTCTTTTCAAAATCCACAAAACACATAAAAGTGGCATTTTCATCTCATTAGCTTGTTGCATTAGATACCTTACAATAAAATCTGATCATTTTGTGGTAGGTGGTGGCGACCATCATCCACTCACTTAATGTAGTGCTACCTACTTCTTCCTTAGCCTTTATCATTCTTTTTCAGTGCCTGCCCTCCTCTCTTCCTATTTCTCCCATCTTTCCTGTCACTTCTTATTGCTTTTCTTTCCTTTACAGGTGGCTTTACATTGAGTGACAAGCCAAATGGTTTCCTGTAAGCCAGGAAATCATTTACAACGCTGGGTGGTAACCATATAACCAACCCATACGTGCTCCCTACGTGTCAACAAGTGGGTTGGTGGAGGGTTAGTGCCCCTCCCCGAAAAACAAATAACTCAGTCAAATGGCCACCCCCTACGGGATTATGGCGTCTGGCAATAGATAGACAGATAGATAGACAACCTCGACCCTTTCTAAATCCCGCTTGTTCTTCTCTTAAAATTTTATCAATTACTGGCTCTATTCTGTTCAACAAGATTTTGGAAAAGACTTTTGCAACTACAGGTGTCAAAATTATCCCCCTCCAATTGCCACACACACTTAAATCTCCCTTTTTTGGTATTTTTATAATCACTTCATTTTTTCACTCTTCTGGAATTCCACCATTATCCCAAGCCACATTAAAAAGTTTCAAAAGCGCATTCATCAACTCGTCATTTTCTGCCTTAACCCGCGCCATCCCGAGGACGTACTTCCACGTCCTCACATTTTGTCACAGCTAATCCCGAGGACGTACTTCCACGTCCTCACATTTTGTCACAGCTAATCCCGAGGACGTACTTCAACGTCCTGCAATTGCAAGGTTCATAATTTCCACAATTTTCAATTTTCGCGAGTCATTTTTGGTACGTATACACGGGACACCTTCCTCAACAAGATGCCAGGCAGAGACAATGCCTTACCCAGCATGACCTCCTCCCCCCCCTGCATGCCCTTTTCTCAGCAATTCACCTGTTATCAGTGACCTGGCCAGTATAGCCATGTCATGCCACGGTACGAAATTCAGGGCCAGAGTGATTCCCCAATCAATGTCAATGTGGAGGACAAACTTTACATAGCATTAGAGGAAGAAACAGTTAGAAATGATGATCAGGTAATGTGGCAAAAAAAGGTCAGGTATTAGTGAGTGAACCAATGCTTATAATGCCTATATTACTGCTTGAAAACCAATATACTCTTGTACTACATATAAATTCGTAACAGTAAATAAATAAATACCGTTTATGAGTGGTGTGAAATAGTTATCCTCCCATAGAACTCGTTTTCTTTGGTGCCAGCCTGATAGAAAACCCAGTAAGGTAAGGAGGCTCTCCTACCTGTAATGAGTATTTTAAACCTCAGGTGAGCGATTTCTCTATGAATTTTCGATGTTTCTCACCAAAAGCGAAAGTTTTAGCAAAAAAAAAAAAAAGGTCGAAAATTGCCCGGGATTGGGGGGTACCAGTGGTCGAAAAGTGGCCGGGACGGGGCGGGTTAAGCATTTCAGGGAATATTCCATCCTCTCCTGGTGCCTTAAAATTCTTTCACTCCTTTATAGATTTTGCTGCCTCTTCCAAAGTTATATCCCCTGTTTCTATCTGCAAATCTCTCTCGGCTGGCAAAATGTCCTCTTCAGCTGGGATTGGTCTATAATGCTCTGAAGGTGCCCTCCCCGAGACGGGCTGTAGCCGCTCAACCCTCCTGAAGGAGATGGCCTGTAGCCACACTGAGGGGAATCAGGAATATGCAAAGCATTTATATATATATATATATATATATATATATAGATATATATATATATATCTGTATATAAAATGCAGTATAGTGCCACAGGGAGCGACCCAACACCCCCAAAAGGAGCCATAGGAGCATCGACCGCGCCGGGACTCAGGGTGACAATGGCATAAGTCCGCCCGGGCCGCGTGCCCCTATGACCCGGAGCTCGCCCGCTGCCACCATAGCAGGAATACAAGACTACCTTCCGGACGAACCTTCCCCAACCAACATCAGGGTGGAGCTGTTTCTCCAGCTCCTGCCAGCACCCCTGTGATGGCCGGTAGCCGCTCAACCCTCCTGAGGGAGACGGCCTGTAGCCGCTCTGAGGGAAATCAGGAGATGGCCTGCAGCTGCTCCCGCCTTCGTCAGGAGACGGCCTGTAGCTGCTCTGAAGGTGCTCTCCCTGAGACGGCCTGTAGCCGCTCAACCCTCCTGAAGGAGATGGCCTGTAGCCGCATTGAGGGGAATCAAGAGACGGCCTGCAGCCGTTCCCCCCTTCGTCAGGAGACGGCCTGTAGCTGCTCTGAAGGTGCCTTTCCTGAGACAGCCTGTAGCCACTCAACCCTCCTGAAGGAGACGGCCAGCAACCACTCCTGCCTTCGTCAGGAGGCAGCCTGTAGCCAATCCAAAGGTGCCCTTGGGTCTGCTGGTAGAGCCCTGCTCCCTCCCCCAGGCCATGGCCAGTAGCTGGGCCTTGGCGATGGCTGATAGCCGCACCACTAGAAGACCACAGCCAGTATCCGGGCCTATGGCAGGAGATGGCCTGTAGCCGCTCCTCTGTCAGGAACTGACTCCTGTTCCCCAACCCACGACGCAGAGGGAGTCTCCAGCCTGGAGGAGTACTGGAGAGGCCCCATGACTTCCCCCGGCCTCTGCTTCCTGCAACCGGCTCTGGAGAGGACCCACCTGACGGACCCCGAAGTAGGCCGGTGCTGCAGCCCCTTCCTGATGGCGCCGCCAAGCACCAGGGACAGCAGCCCTTGGGAACCCCAGACTGCCCCCAGGACTCCCGGGTGGGATCTTCCCACACCCTGACGCTGGAGATCTTCGTCTTCCGTCAGGCGCCTGAGCAAGAAATTCAGGCAGTTGTTTGGCCCCAGCCCTGAGGGTCGTACTCCCGCCCCCAGCCCTGAAAGTGCGGGGCCTTTCGCCACCCACGGCCCAAGACGAGAGAGGACACCCCTGCACGTGATCCCGTGGCCTCTGGACGCAGAGGCCCCCGGCAGAACCCAGCCCCGTCAGTAGTGAGGCTGTGACACCTTCGCTGCCCTGATTCCTGACCACCACGACGCCCAGATCAGAAAGGAGTGACAGTGATAGCACAGTGTCCGTGACTCAGTGACAGGAAGGCAGAGCAGTGAACTAACCTCATAACGGAAGTCAGTAAGAAAAGCACCAGTGATAATATCAAAGTGGTGAAGTGAGTAAAAGTGACAGTGCAACCGTGAACACGGCCATGCGGTGAGACATGGGTCTATTATAGTGAATACACTACCATCTGATAACACCTCCTAATACTAAAACCGTACACAGGCCCCAGTGCTAAAGTAACACCAACAGTGAAACGGTGGCTCAATCGGTAGAGAGTTGGCCTGCAGTCCTAACGGACCCGGGTTCAAATCCCGCTGAGGCAGGGAACAGTTTAAGGATTTGAATTTCAGAAAAATCAGACTTTACTGATCTACCAGAAGGCCCGCCGACATGTCGTAAAAATACCCCCGCTAATACCAATACACCAGTCCTGTATGAGACAGCCCTAACATGTATTCAGTATGGACGGTGGGTGTTAGCGCCGAAGTGGTGACATGTAGAGGTGTGCGGTACGTAGGAGGACTACTGAGCCTTGAAAGCAGGCTGTGAAGCCTATGCCCAGAGTCGGTCACAAAAAAAAAAAAAAAAAAAAAAAAAAAAAAAAGCTACTCCACGAATATATAAAACTCAGACTTCCTGTATCTAATAATACGTAAACCTCTGTCCTAAGTGCTATTCATTTTGACCCAAGCAGTATCCTGCGCGATACTGATAATCCATATCTAGACGTAAGAGTTGTGATTGTCCAGTGTATCTGTATCCATGACATCTACCCGTTCCACTGTACAACTTAGTAATACATGTGTAAGGTTGTTGCCTTGAGTTTTTGTGTCCTGCCTCTCTCCTATTTGTCTAAGCTCCGGTCTAGAAAGAGAGCCCAGCTACACACTAGGCGTTTAAGGGACGGGAAGCCGACCCTTAAAACACCTAGCATTACACTGGTGGACAGCGGTGGTTCTTGACCTGGGCATACGAGAGAGGTAATCAGAAGATACTGCAAATGGCAACCAAACCGCATGTGCAATTACCTAAGTTCGACCCCGAACAGTATGATGTTCACACATACCTGGCAGTTATTAAACCTTTGCTAGATATCAGTTTCGAGGATGACAAGCAGAAAATTGCAGTCACATTCCTATTACTGCGCAGAGCAGCAGCTAAGATAGCACCCAAGATCGTCCCGGGGCTCACCTGGCAGAATTTCACGAAACTTGTGATTCAAGCCATCAACTCATCACTAGGTAAAGTGGTGGCACTGTCCCAACTGGATAGTTTAACTTTCGATGGCAACTTAGACGATACTTTAATCCAGGCGAGACGCCTGGTCACTACTGCCTACCCGGAGGCAGATGACAAAACCCGGGAACAACTCATGTTTTACACACTTATCAGGATCCTCCCCAGTTTCATCAAAGAACATTTTATCATACATGACCCTACAGGAGACCTGGAGAAAGATACCCAAGTAACGAGGCACCTTCTAGCTGTCCACTCCACCCCTCAACACATCAGTGCAATATATCAGTTTCTCACGGGCATCATCGCGATTAACCCGTGGGAATTTTCTGCTTGCAGCCACGGATGCCCCATTCATGACATCCGCAAGCAGCTCAAAACTGCCTGGCGCAGCAGAACGACCCAAGGATGCCTACAAGCCACCCCACCACACGCCAATTGCCCTGAGCTTAAGGGAAACAGAAACAGAAAGAAAAAGGACAGAAGGCACCCACCACCGTCCTCGCACCCCCCTATCCTAGCGGGGGCTACCTCACATCCCCCCCCAGTCTACGACAGGAGGAAACGACACGTTTCCTTTCACTCTCCTCCCTCTGTCTCTGCTCTTTTACCCTCCTCTTTCTCTGACCCACCCTCACCCACTTCCTCTTTTTCGTTCATCTCCCCTACCCCACCCTCAACCTCACCATCCCCATGGACCCCCAGCTCGTCCCCAATAACCTCACCAGATGCCTTGCCGCCCACCACACCCCACACCTCACCACCCACCACTCCATTACGAGCTCAGACTCCTGCTACCACCTACACCGCCCCATCACCGAACATTCAGATAACACTGCAAGGCTGCACCTCCCCCCCACCACCGGCTCCTTCACCTCACTCTGCCTTACCTCGCCTTTGACGACACACACCACCCGCCACGCCCCACTCCTCAGCCCCTAACACCCCACCACTGCCGCCAATACAACCAACTCCAACCAAGCCACCACAGTTCTAGCACCGCACACTGCCCAACACCACCCCCTCACCCGCACCATCCCCTGGCTTCGCACCTACTGCCCACCCCACACTGCGAGCACAGAACCCTGCTACCGCCCAAACCACCCCACCACCAAACACAGAGATGGCACCACAAGACTGCACTCCCTCCTCACCACCCACACCTCAAGCCACCTCACCTGCCACCTCACCACTGCTACTGACCTCTAGTGCCAGAGCACCGTCACACCCCCACACACCACCCACCCTGGCGTACCACTTCCACCGCCATGCCACACGCAGCCACAGCACCAAAGGGCCACGCACTCACCTCACCACTCCCACCCTAAAACCTCCCCTCACCCACTCTGGCCACCTTCCACCCCGACCCGCAAAATACACCACCCCCTCCCCAATCCCAACTCCGCCTTCCCCACCACCAACCACTGCCAGCGCATCTCCCAGCCCGCCTCCCACACACGCCCCCTCAACCCCGCCCGCCCCCAACGCCACCTGTGCCACCCACGCCCCCATGACATCACCACCGACTCACCCAACACTCCATTCCCCCCGCCGCCCACACCCCTACCACCCCACAGCCGCCCTCGCATGCCCTGTGCACCTCACACACATGCCAACACTGCACACCCACATCACCACCCACACCCACCCTTAAAACAACCATCACACACTCCGGCCGCCTCTCCCGCCCACCCACCCGATACACTTACTCTCCCACCCAACCCACCTTGCTGCAAAATCACACCCTTACCCCTGCCCTAAATCATCTCACACTCATGATACACCAGGCACAAATCCCGGCCACCTACGCTCCCCAGAGGCACCACGCCGCATTACCCCAGCATAAAACCCCACACTCACCATCCATCTCCAGCATTCGACACATCCCTGCACAAAGGATAACACCTAGCGCCATGAGGATTCGGCGAGCCATTTGGGCGCCGCCCCTTGGGCGAAAACGAGTCCCAGGACCTCACCACCTCCTACGACTCCTCCGCTCTTCCACCGACTCATCCACCCTCATCCTCACTTGTGATGAGCAACAACACGAGAACTCCATCACCACAGCCTGGCGCGCCCTCCTCTAACACCTACAGCCAGTCTACAACACATACGACACCAAAGTTTACCACCTCTATTCACAGGGACGTGACTTTTTCCCAGCAGACTGTGGTAAAATGCAGTATAGTGCCACAGGGGGCGACCCGACACCCCCAGAAGGAGCCTATAGAGGAGCAACGACAGCACACTGGGACTCAGGGCAACCAGCATAAGTCCGCCTGGGCGGCGCGTCCCTATGACCCAGAGCTCGCCCACCACCACCATAGCAGGAATACAAGACTACCTTCCGGCGAGCCTTCCCCAACCAACATCGGGGTGGAGCTGTTTCTCCAGCTCCTGCCAGCATCCCTGAGTCGGCCAGTAGCTGCTCAACCCTCCTGAAGGAGATGGCCTGTAGCCACTCTGAGGGAAATCAGGAGACGGCCTGCAGCCGCTCCCACCTTCGTCAGGAGACGGCCTGTAGCCACTCTGAAGGTGCCTTCCCCGAGACGGCATATAGCCGCTCAACCCTCCCGAAGGAGACAGCCTGTAACCGCTCTGAGGGGTATCAGGAGACGGCCTGTAGCCGCTCTAAAGGTGCCCTTCCTGAGACGGCCTGTGGCCGCGCAACCCTCCTGAAGGAGACGGCCTGTAGCCGCTCCAAGGAAAATCAGGAGATGGCCTGCAGCCACTCCCGCCTTCGTCAGGAGGCGGCCTGTAGCCGCTCTGACGGTGCCCTTGGGTCTGCTGGTAGCTGCTCCCTCCCCCAGGCCATGGCCAGTAGCTGGGCCATGGCGACGGCCTATAGCCACACCCCTAGAAGGCTACGGCCAGTAGCCGGGCCCTACGGCAGGAGACGGCCTGTAGCCACTCCTCCGTCAGGAGCTGACTCCTGCTCCTCAACCCACGACCCAGAGGGAGTCCCCAGCTTGGAGAAGTACTGGAGAGGCCCCATGACTTCCCCAAGCCTCTGCTCCCTGCAACCGGCTCTGGAGATGACCCACTTGATGGACCCCGGCGTAGGCCGGTGCCTCAGCCCCTTCCTGACAGCGCCGCCGAGCACTGGGGACTACAGCCCTCGGGAACCCCTGACCACCCCCAGGACTCCCAGGCGGGATCTTCCCACACCCCGATGCAGGAGATCTTCGTCCTCCGTCAGGCGCCTGAGTGAGAATTCAGGCAGTTGTTCGGCCCCAGCCCTGAGGGTCGTACTCCCGCCCCCAGCCCTGAAAGCGCGGGGCCCTTCGCCACCCACAGCCCCGGACGAGAGAGGACGCCCCTGCTTGTGATCCTGTGGCCTCTGGACGCAGAGGCCCCCGGCGAAACCCAGCCCCGTCAGTAGTGAGGCTGTGACACCTTCGCCACCCTTATACCTGACCACCACGACGCCCAGATCAGAAAGGAGTGACAGTGATAGCACAGTGTCCGTGACTCAGTGACAGGAAGGCAGAGCAGTGAACTAACCTCATAATGGAGGTCAGTAAGAAAAGCACCAGTGATAATATCAAAGTGGTGGAATGAGTAAAAGTGACAGTGCAACCGTGAACACAGCCATGCAGTGAGACACGGGTCTTTTATACAGATGTGCTACCATCTGATAACACCTCCTAATACTAAAACCGTACACAGGCCCCAGTGCTAAAGTAACACTTACCAACAGTGAAACAGTACCAGCTACTCCATGAATATATAAAACTCAGACTTCCTGTATCTAATAATACGTAAACCTCTGTCCTAAGTGCTATTCATTTTGACCCAAGCAGTATCCTGCGCGATACTGATAACCCATATCTAGACATAAGAGTTGTGATTGTCCAGTGTATCTGTATCCATGACATCTACCTGTTCCACTGTACAACTTAGTAATACATGTGTAACGTTGTTGCCTTGAGTTTTTGTGTCCTGCCTCTCTACTATTTGTCTAAGCTCTGGTCTAGAAAGAGAGCCCAGCTACACACTAGGCGTTTAAGGGACGGGAAACTGACCCTTAAAACACCTAGCATTACAATATATATATATATATATATATATGTATATAAAATGCAGTATAGTGCCACAGGGGGCGACCCGACACCCCCACAAGGAGCCCATAGAGGAGCAACGACAATGCGCCGGGACTCGGGGTGACAACAGCATAAGTCTGGCCGGGCCGCGCGCCCCTATGACCCGGAGCTTGCGCGCCGCCACCATAGCCGGAATACCAGACTACCTTCCAGGCAAGCCTTCCCCAACCAACATCGGGGTGGAGCTGTTCCTCCAGCTCCTGCCAGCACCCTTGAGACGGCCGGTAGATGCTCAACCCTCCTGAAGGAGACGGCCTGTAGCCGTTCTGACGGAAATAAGGAGATGGCCTGTAGCCGCTCCCGCCTTCGTCAGGAGATGGCCTGTAGCCGCTCTGAAGGTGCCCTTCTCGAGACGGCCTGTAGCCGCTCAATCCTCCTAAAGGAGATTGCCTGTAACCGCTCTGAGGGGAATCAGGAGACGGCCTGCAGCCATTCCCCCCTTCGTCAGGAGACGGCCTGTAGCTGCTCTGAAGGTGCCCTTCCTGAGACAGCCTGTAGCAACTCAACCCTCCTGAAGGAGACAGCCTGTAGCCGCTCTGAGGGGAATCGGGAGACAGCCTGCAGCCACTCCCGCCTTCGTCAGGAGATGGCCTGTAGCCGCTCTGAAGGTGCCCTTCTCGAGACGGCCTGTAACCGCTCAACCCTCCTGAAGGAGATGGCTTGTTGCCACTCTGAGAGGAACCAGGAGACGGCCTGAAGCCGCTTCCGCCTTCGTCAGGAGACGGCCTGTAGCCTCTCTGAAGATGCCCTTCTCGAGACGGCCTGTATCCGCTAAACCCTCCTGAAGGAGACGGCCTGTAACCGCTCTGAGAGAAATCAGGAGACAGCTTATAGTCACTCCTGCCTTCATCAGCAGGCAGCCTGTAGCCGCTCCGAAGGTGCCCTTGGGTCTGCTGGTAGCTACTCCCTCCCCCAGGCCATGGCCAGTAGCCGGGCCTTGGGGACAGCAGATAACCGTGCCTCTAGAAATCCACAGCCAGTAGCCGGGCCCTATGGAAGGAGACGGCCTGTAGCCGCTCCTCCGTCAGAAGCTGACTCCTGTTTCTCAACCCACGACTCAGAGGGAGTCTCCAGCCTGGAGGAGTACTAGAGAGGCCCCGTGACTTCCTTCGGCCTCTTCTCCCTGCAACCAGCTCTGGGGAGGACCCACCTGACGGACCCCAACGTAGGCCGGTGCCGCAGCCCCTACCTAACGGCGCCGCCAAGCACCGGGGATCGCAGCCCTCGGGAACCCCAGACTGGCCCCAGGACCCCTGGGCAGGATCTCCCCACATCCCGACGCCGGAGATCTTCGTCCTCCGTCAGGCGCCTCAGTCGGCCCCAGCCCTGAGGGTCATACTCCCGCCCCTAGCCCTGAAAGCTCGGGGACCTTTGCCAACCGCAGCCCTGGACAAGAGGGGACGCCCCTGCGCATGATCCCGTGGCCTCTGGATGCAGAGGTCCCCAGCAGAACCCAGCCCCCTCAGTAGTAAGGCTGTGACGCCTCCGCCGCCCTTGTACCTGACTGCCACAACACCCAGATCAGAAAGGAGTGACAGTGATAGCACAGTGTCCGTGACTCAGTGACATGAAGGCAGAGCAATGAACTAACCACATCACGGAAGTCAGTAAGAAAGCACCAGTGATAATATCAAAGTGGTGGAGTGAGTAAAAGTGACAGTGCAACCGTGAACACGGCCACGCAGTGAGACATGGGTCTATTATAGTGAATACGCTACCATCTGATAACACCCAATACTAAAACCGTACACAGACCCCAGTGCTAAAGTAACACTTACCAACAGTGAAGCAATACCAGCTACTCCACAATGTATAAAACTTAGGCTTCCTGTAACTAGTAATACATAAACCTCTGCCCCCAAGTGCTACTCATTTTGACCCAAGCAGTGTCCTGCGCGATACTGATAATCCATATCTAGACGTAAGAGTTGTGATTGTCCAGTGTATCTGTATCCATGACATCTACCCGTTCTACTGTACAACTTAGTAATACATGTGTAAGGTTGTTGCCTTGAGTTTTTGTGTCCTGCCTCTCTCCTGTTTGTCTAAGCTCCGTTCTAGAAAGAGAGCCCAGCTACACACTAGGCGTTTACGGGACGGGAAGCCAACCTCTATAACACCTAGCATTACAATATATATATATATATATATATATATATATTCAGTTTTGTCACCAGCTTCCTAAAGTTGATTATTTTTCAGTATACTAAAAAAAAAAAAAAAAAACTTATTTGGGAAAGGCTAGTTATATAGAAATGAAATTGAAGGCACACTGCTGTAGTTCAGGTCAGTATCCACTGGACTTAAGCCACAATGGAAAAAAAAAAAAAAGAGGAGGAGGGGGAATTCAGTTTTACTTAGCTTTTGTTTTGTTTATAAAGGCTCCAACATGCTTACATGCATCAGCCTTGGTCACCTAATGGCAGCCCTCCATGCTGCTCGATCTCGGTCTCTGGCAGCCTCCCTATTCAGTCCCTTATTCCATAAGTCACCGGGTGTGACTTATGGAATAAGGGACTGAATAGGGAGGCTTTTTCAATCTACCTCTCGCATCCCCACCTCTAACATTAACACATCTCTTTTTTTGCCCAGTTGTCATCCCCCATCCTCACCACATTCTCAGACCATCTCAGTCTACCTATCATCATCATAACACCAATATTCTCCAGTCCTATCCTACCTCTTAACTCTTCCATCATAAACCTAGCCTCCCCAGGCCTCTCATTCAAGGACGCACTGCACGTCCACCTAATCATTGTCATTTCTGTACATCTGAGCCTGCGAATATCTTCTTCCATTACTGCCCAGGTCTCACTACCATAAAGCATTAAACTTCTAAAACATGTTGCATACAAAGATCCCATAGCATGGAGGGAGAGCCCTCTTGGTGTCAGGAGAGGCAACAGCTCCCTGAACTTCTTCCAACCACTCTTCATCCCAGCCACAGAGCTAGCTCTAGCCCCATCTCCAGCACATAACACGTCTCCCAAATAACAAAACTATTCCATACACTCGAGACTCACCAGCAAAATCAATCCTTTCACACCTGACAATCTCCACATGCTCTTTCCGACACACCACACACATGAAATTGGCATTACCTCACACTGTCTCTAGTACCACTACATCTCTTATTCACCCACCTATCACAAACACTGCACAAGATGGAAGTACCTCCCACGCCCTTGTGGCAAACCGCCCATTGCCACTCTCCCTCTTCTTTGACAGTACCACCGCCAACTCTAGGTACCATCACCATAGTTTTATCTGTACAGCATTTACTTTCAGGCCCTTGTGCCCTATGCCATCTCTCCACTTCCTAAATCTTTCTTCCACTTCCTTTCATTCTCTGCAGTCAACACCAAATCATCGCCATACATCTTCCACGCGAGTCCAATTCTGAAGTCACGTGAGAGGGCTTCAAGCACCATAATACATAGCTAAGGGCTCAACACTGACTCCTGATGCACACAAACATTCATGGAAAACTCAACACTCAAATATCCATTCACTCTTACCTGGGTGCAAGCACCCACATACATAGCCATAACTACTCTAACCAGCCACTCCTAGATCCCAAGCTTTCTCATTGCCCACTTCACCACCTCCCTAAGGTCTCTGTCAAAGGCCTTCTCCAAATGAACAAAAACAAAGTACAGGTCCCTTTTCTTTCCTACCAGGGTAAGTCTCAGAGAGTGCCACATTCTTTGCTGAGGTGTCCCAGTTCATGGGTTAATCCATTCACCATGAGAAAACATTTTAAGACTGAACAAACTTACCTGGAAGGAGCATGAATAAACCAGTCCTGTACATCATTGGATCAAAGGAGTTTAGTCTAAATCATCCATCAAAGGCAAGGGCTAGTATAATCACAAACAGAAAGGGAATTCTTGGCATTCATGGGGGCTGCAGAGTGGGTAGTTAAGCAGAGCACGGTAAACAGTAAAAAAGGGTGGAGTGAAACCCCCTGACACAAGTAGCCTTATAAAGTCTGGTATGACCTATCTGTAGATAAACCAATGCAGTGAGGAGGAGTAAGTGGAGGAAAGAAAATCACCTTATTTAATATATTTATGAATATAGCACAATAATAACACTTTTACTATATGGATGCTCTTACCTAAACCCAGAGGCAGTATTTACACATTTATGTACATTGTTTTTGATCTGGCAAAATAGTAGTTATTAAAATAGCTGATGGGATTTCATTATAACATACAGGCATAAATCAATAAGAGCAAGGGAGTGTTTACAGTGATGGCCAGAGGAGATAAGAAGCACACACTGGTCTCAAGAATATTTCTCTGATGTCAAGTTTTATGCTTTGATTTTATGTGCCAATGTTTAACTGTTATCAACTGATAGTAAAGTATCACAGGATTCACAGAAGTACTCAAAACAATGGCATGTGATATTTCAAGAAACAAGCACTGAAACTGGACCAGACCATCTGAGGTGACCAGGGTGTGTCTCGTAACTATAAAACAGGATACAGTGGGCTCAAAAGTTTCCAAGATAACTTACCCATAAGGAGACTAGATTATATGATGTCCTAACCATCCTAATAGAGCAAAAGAAGAACTGTAACTAACCATTATGCAGTGTATCCTAGAATGTATTTTTATTCATAGGAAACTAAGACTAACTGGCCAGGATAAACATACAGAATTGGGTTACCTACTGATCAGTGCAATGCTGTCACACACAAAGTGAATTATAATTACAAACTGTTCATGATTCCATATTTCTATTCTCAGGTCTAAGATTAGTAAAAAATTGACAGAGTTCCTGGCAAAGACTTTGAGGGACCCACTGTATCATGTGTTGAGCCACCTCACTGTACTGTGTGTGTGTGTGTGTGTGTTCCATACTTAATGTAATTCCACATGTGGCAATACAGGTATTTGTGTAACTAATTCCAAGTGTACCAGTATTTGTTTAACCAAGTCGACATGTTCATTTACAAGAACTGGTGTATGGGGAAAGTCTTCTGTCTGTATGAGGATCTCTTGTGTAGCTGTGTATCTGTGTGAAAGGGTGAGTAGGGTTGGCACGGCTGCAAGGCTAGAACTCTGTTAAGTGCCATTATTACAACAAATAGTTCCTTGTGGTTCCTTCAGTATCAAGACAGTGTTTATCCTTACATGCACAGTACCTTACAAAAATAGGGATTCAGTATTTAAAAGATTAAGTAAATTACAATATCATACAGAACACAGTACAGTACATGTACAGATAATTACAGTATAATAGGAAGTGATCTCTTAAGGAAAGAAAAAAAAAATTACAACACTCCTAACATAGGTACAGGAATTTTGAATTGTCCAACAACACACAAACAACACAATATGAGGTATACAAGGACAATCAATAACTTCCATTCAGAAACCAATAATACAGTCACATTCTCGGAGGTTAAGTAGGCTCCCTTGCACTTCTTCCATGACCAGTTTATTTCTGTATGTGTGTTTGGGGGGAGGGGAGGCCAAATATGGGAAATAATTCATTGAGGAAAAAAAAGTGCTAGAAAACCTCCTAAATCGACGAGAATATGATCCATGGAGTCCTACCAAAGTACAGACTGTCCTCATTATATGATTGGGATGTGTTCAAATATTTATGTAACTGCTACTGTATAGTGGCGAGAAGGTGGAAAACTAGCTATATAGGAGGCAATGGAGCTTTAACTGGCAATTTTTCCTTAACACTTTGAATCCAGGTGACGTTCTTATTAGTTTGTTCGTGTTGCTACTAGATGATTTTATTCAACTTGAAAAAGGCTTCTTGTATTGAAGGGGGTTTATTAATACTATACCTAACCCACCCAGTTAAAAAAAAATGTCCCAAGCTGAATAAAACTGTAATGAAATAACATGAATAAAACGACAGAGGCATCTCCAAGACTCAGAGAGTAAATTTACTGAGGTTTACTGTGTGTGTGTGTGTGTGTGTGTGTGTGTGTGTGTGTGTGTGTGTGTGCGTGCGCACGTGCCACGCTAGTCAGTGTTTCCAGCATGTCTTTTCTTTTCCTGAACAAAAATTCGTTACATGAACATACCATTCGGCCAGCTCAAGGTGGTTTTTAAAACCAAAATTCGTTAAAAGAGGGTTCTGTATATTGAGGGTTTACTGTACTATATATATATATATATATATATATATATATACACAGTATATAGATATAAAAGGCAGTTTATAGTGATGACTTCCTGCATCAGAGACTGAGAGAATCAGTACATGGAACAAGAGTTGATGACAAGTAACTTTGTAGCTCTGGCGCCAGAAGCAGAAACTCTCCAGCAATGCGACTAGAGTGTAAAGCCAGAGTCGGCCTCACCAGGGACTCTCCTTCCTCCACCAGATGACTTTATTCAGCTTAGGGGTAATTTTTTTCATACTAGAGGGATTAGAAGTGTTTTTGTTTTTTAACTAGATGGATCAGATGTAGCTTTCATAAAGCCTTTCATTGCCAAACACCCTTCCAGATATGATTATCATCATCTAGAGGTAACAAGAATGGAGTAAAAGTAAGGCATTTTGACCTCTTAAATCTGTGTAACATCCATTTTAGATTATTCTTGCTGCTTCTAGGCAATTTAATCTGCTTTTGGGAGACTTCTTGTAGTGTAAGGTTAAATGATGGTTAAATCTTACCTGTCCAGTTTGACAATGTCTGCAAAGCTGAATCAAATTGTATGAACAGAAAAAAATAAAAATAATAACTGAATAGAAGAGATTTGCAAATTGGATCTGGTTGACATTATTATTATTCCCCCCCCCCCAGCTACATGACAATTATAACCAATTTACGAGAAGCCTCTCATATGGAAGGAGTTAAGCTTTACTTGAACCCCTGCAGGTCAAGAAATCCGTCCTAAGCTGAATAAAATAAGCAGAAGGTAAGAAGAATGATGTGGGGGGGAAAAAAAAAAAAAAAAAAAGTCCCTGGGCTCAATGGATTACAACACAAGTTCGTTAATAAATAAATATTAAGAGGCATTAACGAGTCCCATGAATTACAAAAACTATACTGTACATGAAAAATTATCCTTATAACTATGATGGCAAAATGCTGAGGAATTGGAAAAGATTAGTATATAGTATGTGAGGCTTAAGTTTATGTACTATAAAGTTTAATAATTAAGTATTTGCCAAAACTAGAAACAAGGACATAAGACAAAAAAAGTAGAAAGTTGTGGTGGTGATAACTTGTAAACTCCAAGAACTAGAAGTGAAGACCAAAAGGGAAAAAAAATAAGCAAATCCTCGTTATGTCATGGATGAATTTCATTACTTGATAAGGTAAATTTGGAGATTTTGGTAAATCAAGTTTAGCAATGGATTTTTAACAGATTACCCTTTTTGTAATTTGTTGCAGACTTAACTACAAAAAAAGTACACACACACACACACACACACACACACACAATGTTACATACTGTGTGTGTGTGTGTGTATATATATATATATTATATATATATATATATATATATATATATATATATATATATATACTGTATATGTATATTACTAGGCAATTAAGGCGTTCCAATCAGATTGAGCTGGTGCAGGTTTATATCCAAGGGATGGTTGGGGCCTATTGCTCATGTAATGACACTCTGGAATGAGTAAGGCTGGTCACTCTCATCTTAAATGTCAGGACCACCTTGCCTAGTCCCAGGTTCCTATGCTCCTCATGGGGCAACACTGGATTAGATGATGAATGAATGAATATATTACTGTACAGGGAATGTGATTTCATGAAATCCCTAGGAAACTCATGAAATGAGTTTAAATTCGGATGGGTTGATTAAATTTTGGTTAGGTTAGGCTGGGATAGTCTAGGTTAAGTTAGGCTAGGCTAGTTGGGTTAGGTTAATTTAGATGAATGCTAAGTTATGTTAAGCATTTGCCTAAATTAACCAAACCTAACCTAACTAATCTTGTCTAACCTAACCTAAACTTAACCTAGATTATCCCAGACTAACCTATTAAACCTATCCATAGCCTAAATTAACCTAAGCTTAATTAACCCATCCTAATTTAAGCTCATTTCATGAATTCCCTTGGGATTTTATGAAATCATTGATTCTCTGTTCTTAGACAAACTGGAGAAATTAACACCAATGTAGGCCTGTGTGTATTGACATTTCACCTCGCGGCTTCCTCAGAATACAATTGCTGAATATATTCAGCAATTGTAATCTAAGGAAGCCGGGAGGCAAAATGTCAATACACACTATGTCCCATATCAGTGTTTCTTTCACAAAATCACTGGTTACACAAATTCCCTATAACATATATAAGCATCATAATTATAATGCAGACTTTCTAAGAATGTCCTTACTATAAGCCATCTTTCATTTTATTCATTTATTTTGCCTATGTCCACAGTAATTTACAAAAATACTGTACTGTCCATTAAAGATCCACTGCTGCTCATAAAACTGGTTTGCCAGTTCTACCAATTTACAGACTTATTATTGGTAAAAATCTGTGATTTCTGCAACACATCACTGACATATATCAAGGATTTACATGTATAAACTTAAGAAAAAGGAATAAAATTTGTGGGACAGGTTGAAGGGAGCAGCATGAAAAGAGCAACACGGCCTTATAGGTGGTTGGCCTGCACTTCTCTCTCTCTCCCCAGCCCTCCAACCACCACTAAAAGGCACAAAGCACTCCTGGACACCCTCACTCACATTACTGCATAGGGTCACCACTACCATGAACACTTGCCTCCTCACATTACATCACCTTGGCTGGAAACAGCTAATGGTCTTGATAAACTCCTAAACAACAATTTTAAAAGACTGATTTCACTTGCCAGGCTTTCTCTGCCAAGGTGTACACTCATAAACTATTTTCTGCTCACCCTCTAGTTTTATGCCTGTCTAAGGGGGAATAGAAGCCAAGGTTACACACCAAATGCAGACCCATTTTGCAGTGTTAAGGCTGTCAATCAAAGCTTTGTTAGACTATTATAAGGAACATTTCACAATGTCATTGCTGCTCATGCTGTCTACAAAAGCTTTGATCTACCAACACATCTTCACAGTATGCAACCCCGGCTATCACTTCCATTTAGGCAGGGGAACAGGCGGTAGAGGGTGAGCAAATACTAAGGCCTGAGACTATATACTTCAGAGGCTGAAGTCTGATGAGTAAGGGCCCTGAAAATCACAACTTATCCATACACACTGTCAAGAATCCAAACTACTTATGATGTCTTCTGAAATACCACAATTTTAGAGGCTGATGGAAGCTTTGATATGTTATGGAATCACCAAGCTCTCTTAATAATGCTTAATGAAACAAAATACCTGTACAATATAAATGTCCAAAGTTATTAAAAACAATCACACAGAAGAGTTGAGCCTCCTTAACATAAATGATCTAGCAGACTCACAGCAACACAAGGTACAGTTGACATCCTAGAAGGAATGTGTAAAAATCACTTCTTATGAGTGAATGGCTCCATTCAGGGAATATCCAAACACTAATTTTAGTTATCAATACAGAGCTCTTTCAGCTAAGAAAACATTATATATATATATATATATATATATATATATATATATTGCTATCTAAAAACCAATGGAGGTTTTCATACTCCAATTATATGTGAATTTCCACGGCTGAAATGCATGAGCAAAGATACACTCCGATATATGAATAATTTCACACCACACAACAAGGTAAACAAGGAAGATGCATTAAGTATGTAGTAAATGTCCATCACAAATCCATGGCACTCTTGATTATTTTTTCAACTAAGTCAAAACACCCTCTCAAAAATATGAACCACATTAAAAAAAAAAAAAAAAAAAAAAAAAAAAAAAAAAAAAAAAGGCAGCAATAAAATATAGCCCATCATATACTAACAATTGTTGTGGAGAAATCATTTGCTGCAACTAATATTAAACATGAGGAACATCTGTAAACTTTCAAGAAATTAAAGTACAATACTTACAGAGCCAACCTTCCTCATCCTAAATACTCTCTACTTTCATCTTGTACTCATTCCAATACCATAGCTTTTTTCTCTCTCTTTTTATTTAGGCTAGACATTCCCAATGGCTTGACCCAGATGAGCACATACTAGGAAGAACTTCAACAATATTTACAGTGAACAAACAGGGATTACTTGGCACTCAGGTGAAGTTATGTTTTCCTGGAAGCTATTTTTTTTTTTCCCTTGACAATTGCCATGCCAGTGAGGACCAAAGTGAGGCCCTTCCATCAACTCGGTTTCACAGTTAGTAATTCTGGTTAATATTGCACTCACTTGCTGTTCCACAGAGTACCATACTCTCTCTGCCAACCACTTAATGTTCAGCTACATATCACAAGAACCAAGCAGGAGTCAACTGTCACAGGGCCAGAATCACTACATCATTCTTATACTAGGAAAGTAGGGGGGGGAGGGGCATTACTTACTAAAAAGGCACTTTATATGCAGCTCTCTTTCATTTGCACTCAAAACTGTCACTGTCACAGTCACTTGGGGGTGGTATGGTAGGATTTTAATTAATGACATAGGAGATAAAAGTCCATCTGGAAGCTGACCAGAGATCCCCAATTGTCTATATGCACTTCACAGTTAAATTTCCCAGTTTCATCCACTATGGTAAAATTATATTGCCTTTGGTTTTCATAACTCCTTCTGATAATATATAAAATGTATAGGGAGTGTTTCCTTTGGAACCTAACGATTTTAATAAATTTTGTCAATATTAATACATTTCTGTATAATATTTCTGACATCAAACCAAATGGTTTTGCAATTAACTTTCAGATAGGGAACTAAAATATTTCCTTTTGTTGCACTGCCACACTCTCCCTTTCTGTCCTTAATAGCAGGATACGATTATAATTTGCATAGGAAATCAGACGCACACAATGGAACAAGTGATGCCACATGCACTTGATACACATGGAACATATGCACACAGGGCTCCACACAAGACATACGAGACTCCTCTTGGTCACAGGCACATACAAAATGGCATTAAACATGAAGTACTCAACATCTCTCAGCTACAAGCGCACAAATAGGTTTCATCCACATTAACCAAAGCGATGTCCTAGCAGTGAGAGGCCTCTGTCCCATACAGTTTGGAGCCCACTTGGAGGTGCAGTGGGGCATGAGGGGGAGGGGGAGGGGGGGACGTGTGTGTGTTGGAGGGGAACCGGTGGAGGGACGAGTGGGAGGAAGCAGAGGACATGGAGGAGGGGACAGGGGGTGGGGGAGGTGCACGCCGCTGACCCACTGGCTTAGCTGCAAAAAGAAAGTATGAAAATCAGACATAAACTTGCATGGAACATGTAAAGGATCAAATCAAAGTGGACCACATAAAAAGCAATCAATGACTGCAGACACCACAGGACACAAAAACAAATATTATGGCTTAAAATGTCACCACCAGATACATGACAAACACCCTACTTATGATTGGCACAAATTTATTCATGGTAATACTTGTCCTTCATTTTTTTTTTAAGTGATACAGTTCATAAGAATACTGAAGAGAAGATATGTTATAGAAAGAAGTTACTTCTTGATTGAAAGGGGATTATCAATAAGTATGTTCACAATCAAGGTATGTGTATTAGCCTGTATGAGGTCAACTGAAGAAGCAGACTTTCTCACTGGAAGTAAAATGACAGCCATACTTAACCCTTCCTCAAGCTGGCAAAGCACTATATGATTTAGGAAGGTGTCTTCAGCAACAGTGGTGCATGTCAAGTTTGTACTGGCTATGTTTGTGTACACCTGTCTGTTTATATCACTGACATGAACTGATGGAGGGCAAACAAGTCACCACATGAAAGGTATAATGTACTGTACTATTAGCAACCACCTATTTTTCTGCCATGGTTTGGGTCTTGAACCTGAACTAAAGACACTGTAGATAAGGAGGCAAACAATGTAGCATTAAACTACCAAGGTATTTAAAAAAAAAAATAAAAAAAAAATAAAAAATAAAAAAAAAAAATCACCACAGCCTCTGTAAGTTTCCTCTGTAAGTTTAACTCCTTCAGTCCAATGATGTATTTTCTACATTATTCTTGTTGCTACCAAATAGTTTTATTCAGCTAAGAAGAGATTTTACTTTTTAAAAGGGTGAGGTTAAATTAACTTTTATTTACCCTTTCACTACAAGAAGTCAACTCAAAGGTGAATAAAATAGTCTGATGGTAGAAAGAATAAATCATATCAATGGAATGAAGGGATTAGCAAAAACACAAAACCATACACTACAGTTGAATACCAACAGGCAGATAAAGATGCTGATGGTAGCAGTATTGTATAGCATGGTCCTACCTAAAACACAGCTAAATGCTGTATAACAAAGCAATATATGAACTCATATTACATGTGTAATGAACCACACAATTATTAAAATGCAAGTAATTGGTAAAAGGAAAACGCATTCACTGGTTCAGCAGAAAACACAGAAAACTCCCCAATAAAATCAAGTACAAACAAAGCAAACCTTGAAACAGGACACACAGTAAAATCAGTTTTACCTTAATAAGTTACAACTAAGTTCATCCTGTTAAAATGATTATTTACAAAAAAAGAAGAATGGAGAGATTTATGAGGGAGAGGGATGTGAGTAGTAGGGAGGGCTATCAGATGGCAGATGACACAGCAACGTGGAGATTTGTCAGTGGCCCCCTTATGGGATTAGGGTGTCTGGCAACAGATACTCTGTTTATGCAAAGAACAATCTAAAGATGGCAGATACTGCAATGATGTACTGGGATTAGTCTGCCAAACTATGTTGTTTATATCTTCCATATCTTCTAGTTTTATGATTATACAATAAACTTGCTAAAGTTTCCCTGGAGGAAGATAATTTGGATGTAGTTATTGAACATAAAGCTGTAGTGGGGAAAACTACCTGATTAGTTAAAGTATAAGTAGGAATGGCATGCAACATCAGATGATCAAGGGATAGTCACCATGTCAAAATGTATGAACTGGCATATTAAACAGCTATGAGTTCAGTATTAAAATACAGTGGGCTCACACTGTGCGCAAGAGATTGGGCGGTCCTGGTCCTTATGCACTGCGAAATCGCGCACTGAGAATACATAATCTTATGGGAAAAATAACATATGGGCAGTACCCCCTCATACCTGGACATTTTTGATCCCTTAGAGACATAATAAAGGTCAAATTTTTCAGACATTGTACTACAAACATAGCTACAATAACAAAAATATGGGCAGTCACCTTAACAACAATAGACAACAGGCCTGATGGACTTAAATAACATGGGTTCTGAGGCACGGCAACACTTACAGTGCCGCACCAACACTTCCCCTCCACAGACTCCTCCTGAGCACCTTCCCCAGGAGCCTCAAAGTCACTCACTTCGACCACAAACCTCTCAAAGTCCAATGCTGACACATCTGACATTGCATCCTCTTCATCCTCAACAGGAACAGAATCAGACTAGGTAGCTGATTCCTCATTTCCACTAACTTGAGCCCACTGTGTGTAACTTGTTATGAGCGTCTGTCTTCTCCTGTTTATTTCTTGCCTGTCCCTGTCTGTTTAGAAACGGAAGAGTTTGTCAATACCAACCAGAACCTCCTCCATTCTGAGGCTGCTGACTTCCTGTTCCTTCACCTCTTCCTTGAGCTTATCCACAGCAGCAAGGATCCTGCTTATTCTTGATATACACAGCTGTGTTCTCCCCTCCAGCACACTAGGCTGCTCAACTTGACTCTGCCTGGCGTCAGGCTCTGCGTCAGCCTCGTCTATCCAGTGCGTGGCTTCCTCAGGAGGCTGTTCCTCAGTAGCAGGTTGCACTTCCCGTATGTCCGCCAATGTAACGTCCTCGAAACCTGGTACAGCTTGTGTTGTTGTCAGTGTTGCTGCCTTAGCCTTGGCCAGTGGTTGAATGGCCGTCTCGTGGGTTGTGCATAAGTGAGGCACGAGCATTCGCCATACATGGTTCACCGTTGTAGGTGTAATCTGGTGCCATGCTTGCAGGAGAGTCAACTGTGTCCTTCACTCTAAAATGACACCAAAATCCCTCAACAGTCATGTCAACCGTGGCGGGTCGGGATACAGCTGCTGGCGTAGATGGAACAGGAGCAGGTGCCTCATTGAGGTCTTCATTGTGATCTTGTAGGGCATGAAGCTCCTCTTGTGTGTCAGTCTTCCTGCATAGGTAGTCATACACTTGCTTGTGGCAGAAGTGCTTCACAGTCGATCAGTTCTTGATCCAGTGGCTGCATTTGTGACGTCGTCCAGGGTGGCAGAAACACAACATGACAATCCTTGTGCAGATCTTCTAGGTATGGAGGGTGACTTGGTGCATTGTCCAGCACAAGAAGCATCTTAAATGGAATGCCAAGTTCCCTACACTTGGCCCTGGCATCGGGGATGCAGTGCTTCTTTAACCAATCTGCCATAATGTTCCTGGTCATCCAACCATTTGCAGACGTGTACCAGTACACGCCACTTGCGTCCATGTTCGTGAGGATTTTGTAGCACCTTGGGTGTGAAGCTGTGTGTACAACAACTGGCCTCATCTTGTGACTCCCAGACAAGTTTACAGTGAACATTACTGTCATCTTACACTTCTGGAGCTCGTGACCCGGGGCTTGTTTCTGTATTTTAGCAATGTAAGTTGATTTGGGCATGGCCTTGTAGTATAACGACGTTTCGTCGATGTTGTAGATTTGGTCCTTGGTGTACTGTCCTTCTTCAAGAAGCGCTCTAAACATCGCAGGATACTCTCTAGTGGCCAGCTCGTCGGTAGAGGCACGTTCAACAGACAGTTTGATGTGATGGAGTTCCTTGCGTTTCAAAAAACAGTGCAGCCATCCTACCGATGCCTTGAAAGGTTTGTCTACATTTAACTTGCAAGATGCTGCCTTGTATAATAGCTGGGCTTGGTTTTGAATAAATCTGCCATTCAGTGGTACACCTTCCATCTCCTTCCTCATTATGAAGGTAGCAAGATACCGTTCCATTAGTATCATCACACTACAGTATTTCCCACCCGGGAACGGCCTTCTTGGTCAGATGCACCGCACGTCTTCATTAGTGCCCTGATGGCATTGCTGTTCTTCCACACTGTCCTCACTGTTGATTTAGCCAGTCCTAGGGCTTTACCGATAGCTGTATTTCCTTTTCCCTCCTCCTTGAGCTTGATAATCTCCAACTTGGTTGCGTGCGTGAGGAATTTCTTAACTCTTGGGACTGGTGGCATGGTGTGGCGGAGGTACGGTACAGCCCAGGATGGAGCAAAAAAACAGCAACCCGTACACGACACGTTAGCTGCAGAGCGGATCCGTGCCGTGCACGAGCCGTGTCTGTAATGGCGCGCCCGCCGCCTTGTACCCCAAGCTGCGCAGTAGAATGCCTGGGAATTTCTGCGTATCAACATCAAGACACGTGACGATAGATGCACTGTGTGTGGGGGGGGTTGTGGACTAATGGAAAATAGCATTTTTGAGCCACTCCTTGCCTCTACCTTGCGTTCTGTGAGGTAAACTCACGCATTCAAGGTTTTTGGTTATGATTTTTGGTCATTCGCGCACAATGCGATTAGTACAGTGATCTCGCACAGTAGGCGAGCCCACTGTACATTAATAGACTAGTGGAATATCTGGAAAATGTGGCTGTATGAAAATCCTCAGGCATTTTAGAGTCAAAGTTGGCAAACAGGATTTCCTAGGGTGTTTTTTTTTTTGCTGAATCCATTTTTGCTGTTTGCCAAGCTGTATCTCGTGGGGTTTTGCTCCTAGCAGACAAAATCCATGATGGCCGCCACTTTTCTAGAAAATGCATATTTTGAAGAATTGCTTCAAATATAAAATATATTAATGGATATAATGCATTGCACAAGCTCCTAATGTACATATTGATAATAAAATGTCAAATGTGTGTCTTTGTGCATAAATAAAGCATCATAAACATTGAAAATCCAAGATGGCCGCAGTTTTATTTGATTGTTGATATCTTTGCTTCTGCAAACGATGTATATGATATGTTTTTGTTTTATTCTTGTCCCTTTCTCAACATTACTCTCTGAAAAAGAGGAACCAACACTGATACCAAAATATCAGGCTCAAGAAGGATTTATTGAGATGATTCATGTGGCTTTGAGACTGAGAGATGATATACTGGCACATCCCATGTACAAGGGATTTGTTGTCAATGAAGGTGAAATGATATCCTGCATCCCAAATAGCCTTTTTATGTTCCTTCGGTTGATGTTTGGTGGACAGAGTCGTTTGGAAGCAGACCCAGACGACGTAGCAGATGATACAAAACAGGATGACAGTCAAGCAAAAGTTCTTAGTATTGCACAAGACTTGGTTTACAACGTCACTGGAGGTAAGCACTGGACTCCTAAACTCTTAGGCTTGCCAGCACTTTGCACCAGGCTACACGGTCTAAAGAACTTGTTGAACTATTTCACAAAGCTGGACACATCATAAGTTACCCGAAACTACTGCAGGTTGACACATCCCTGGCTGAGAGTACACTGAAAACAATGGATGCAGAAACAGCAGCAGTGATTCCACCAAACTTTGTACCAAACAGATTCGTGCACTTCACGTGTGACAACACTGACATCAACGACAACAGTTTTGACAGTAAAAACAGCTTCCATGCCACACACATCGCTGGATGGCAAAGAGGTCCCAAAGCGGACATAGGACTGAAGGACCTTCGACCTTCCCCAAACATGAGTCTGAAAGTTCCCGAAGTCATGGATCAACTTTCACCTGCTCCAGTGGTGACAGGAAGACTAGAACCTAGAGCAACTGAGGGCATCAACAAAGAATGGTACAATGAATCAAATGATGACAATCCATCAGCAGCTCAAGCCATTGCCAAGGACATGGTCTTTTTCCTGAAACAACAAGATGTGGACATCAAGACAGGCTGGACACATTTTAACCAAAGCAACTGTAGTGCCAATCCTGAAATGACGAGTGTTGGTTACATACCAATTGTCCAGGCCCCAGCCCGTGAACTTGACACTCTCCATAAGGTGGTTCAGAGATGCAAACACATTGCAACACAACTTGGACAACACCATGTCGTACTTACAGTTGATGAAGCCCTTTATTGTAAGCTGAAGGAGCTCAAGTGGGCAAAGGACGAATACCAGGACTTCCTGATCGTCAGAATGGGCAGGTTGCACAAATCGCTGAACTTTCTGAAGGTCATTGGGAAACATGTTCAATCATCTGGTCTACTGGAGGCTTGGGTTGAAAGCAAAATCCTTGGTCCTGGTACAGCAGAACAAGTCCTCACGGGCAAAGGCAAGTCATACTCCAAAGCAATGGGGGCACATAAGCTAACCATCCAGGCCATGTGGAGAATCCTGATGCCAAAACTCCTGACCTTCATCCAAAATGAAGCACAAGGGCTGAGGTCTGAAATAAAGGCAAAAGCAAACAGCGAAGACATTGAAGAACTGTTATTGCATCACTGGTGCCAACGCTGATGTCCCTACCCCCAGTCCCAGACTCATGTGTGGAACTGATCACCTGCAACTGCGCCAACCGATGTATGAGTGCACGTTGCAAATGTAAAAAGTCCCACTTGCGTTGTACAGCAGCAGCAGCATGCAAATGTAGAACATCCGATGACGATTGTAGCAATGTCGAAGCCCAACAATGACACTATGTAAAACACACTGCCACTATGCCTGTTCATCAATTTGCAATCTGCAACTTTTTGTAATATAAATGTGTTGTCAGCCATCCTGGATTTATGTTTATGTTTATTACTTAATTAAGAGAAAAGTAATATCAATAAAATAATTAACGTAAAATGACTTTATAGTGGGTTTTAATAAGGTTTTACGGTCGTCACAATGATATACGGACGAGGCACCACTTGTTAAAATGATGCTTTTGAGTTTAAGGCGGCCATCTTGGATTTACCCGTCTGATGGTGTCAGCTTGAGAGATACAGCTTGGCAAACAGCAAAAATGGATTCTGCACAAAAAAACACCCTAGAAAAGCTTATTTTTCAACTTTGACTCCAAAATGCCTGGAGTTGTCCAAATACCTGAAAACCGGACTAGACTATAATAGGAAAGCCACTTTGATTCCAAAGGAAATGGCAGTTTAGGTAAGGTGTTTCTATAAAAAGTGTGACTAGTGTAACACTTAATATTTTATCAAATAAAATTCTATCTATCTATCAATCTATTGCCAGATGCCTCAATCCCGTTCGGGGTGGCCACAAACAAATCACCTCCACGTCGCCCTGTCCCTGCCATTTCACTGCCCTGCTCCCAACTCACACACCCCTCTGAAATGAAGTTGTATGTAATCCAAATGACTAAACCAAATGCACTGCTGAGTTATTCAACAGTTGGTATTAGAATTGAACATTACCAAAAAAGCATTAATGTACACCACTGATACATGATAGACACAAATATAGATCTGGTAATGACAAACCAGTATAATCAGGACAAGTGCTGACAGGTCCTCACACATAGCACCCATCATCTGGAAATGACCTCAACACTGCTTCTTCACACACTCCTTCATTTAACTAATGTTTTCCATGACAAGTTAATATGATGTGTTTTGAATAATCTTATTTACATTAAAAATGGATTTATTTTAATTATTTGCTGGGCAGATCACATGACCAGAATTCTGCATGATGAATTAATGGCTGTTATGAAATAAAATGAAACGGTGAATAGCTGCTGCTGCTGTTGTTAATCAACCCCAGTTTGTCTGGCCAAGCAGACCCATCAACCAGAGGCAAGTAACCGCCCCTGCAGGGTCATCCCGTGCAGTGAACCAATAAACAATGTTCCCTTGCAGTTGACAGCACCTTGCCACAGCAATGCTTGGAGAATAGTGTGGAGGTTTGGTTTCTGGGTGGATGCTGCATTTGCATCTCCACCCAGTTAACTGGGGCACCATAAGAGGTTTCACTTCATCCCATGAGCTAGTTATAAGGATACCACCCAGCCCTGTAAATGGGTTCCTTGGTTAAAGAAACCATTAGACTTGTCACTCAGTGTGGAGCCACCAGAAGTGGAAATAAGAGAAATAAGTGACAGGAAGGCTTGGGAAAGGTAGAAAGAAAGGAGAACAGACACATATAGAATGATAAAGGTGAAGAAAGAAGTGGGCAGCACTACACCAAGTAAGTGGATGATGGCTCCCACCACCTACAGTGAAGTGAAAATAAAATACTGATTAGTGATAACTGCATCATTGTAGAGGTCTGTGAGGATTATTGTACATTTTCAACTAGTGAGACTTAAAACAATTGACAAAAGCAGGTAGTGTCAACAAACATGAGACAAGTTTCAGTTTCCCTCATTCCCCCCCCCCCCCTACAGAGGAAGGAAAAACAAATAAGTAAAAAAATAATCCATACACCAGATTACTGGTGTCCTCCATTCATAAAGTATCTGTATCAGTTGGACTTTAAATGCTGTAGGTTGAAGTTTGGAGGGAAACAACTCTGTGGAAGCAAGTTCAAGAGAGATGCAGTTCGGGGAATGAAACAATTCTGATAGGCAGAAGTTCTGCAATATGGCTGAGTGACGTTCCAGTCATGAGCTCCGCCAGATGCCCGTGTAGCACAAGGGATGGCACGGAGAGGTGGCACAATGGACTCAACTTCATCTAAGCATTTGCCATAAAAATATCTGTAAAATAATGCAAGGGAGGCAACATTCCTTCTTACCTGTAGGGGAGGTAGTTTATTTATAATAACAAGGTTATTAATAATTCCAGCAGCTTTGTTCTGAATTTTGTCTAGTTGTTTTAATGCAACCTCACCACATCCACTTCACAAGGGTGAGCAATATTCGAGCTGACAGCACACTTGATTTATAAATTATAGCTAACTTCTTGTCAGTGAGGAAGTTATGGACTCTGTACAATAATCCAAGTTTCTCTGAGGCAGTTTTAGCATGTGATCTGACAAGAGAGGTCCAGCTGAGGGCATTGTTAAGTGAGACACCGAGAAATTCAATACTTTTGGAGATAGGAATATTAGTAGCACTGAAGATAATATCCGAATCTGGCAATATCTGTCTATTAGTAAATTGTATACATTTGGTTTTACTAGCATTAAATGAGACAAGGTTGTTTTGTCCCCATTCATTGATCGTAGATAAGTCTTGATTTATGGAGATGGCTGTACTGAGTTGAGAGTTAGAGATATTAGACTTGGTAAATGGTGTCTGAGTGTGACTGAACTATGAAGTGTTGAGTCATCTGCACATGAATGGATGGGATTGTGGGTGACAGATAAGAGATCATTAACATGAACCAGGAACAGGGTTGGCACCAGAACTGATCCCTGTGGCACACCGGCATTAATTAAGTGGATATTAGAATGTACATAATCTACTTTTACTCTTATTTTTCTGTCCCTGAGATATGAGGGAAGCAGAGGAACAAAAGATGTTAGTCCACAGCAAGGGAGTTTGGACAGCAGGGACCAGTGCCATACTCTGTCGAAAACTTTAGAAATATCAAGGGCTACTGCATGAGTTTCTCCATGTAGGTCAATTAATGGAAGAATGGTATAAGTCAGGAGACTGAGTATGTCAATGGTGGATCTTTCGTGGCAAAAACCATATTGTCTATCACTAATTAAGTTGTTGGATTCAAGATGTTTAACTATGTGCTTATCAATTAAAATTTCAAATACTTTACCAAGAGAATAGTCAAGGAAGAAAACCAGATCTACAAGGAATCCTTGTTATAAGTCAAAGATGTATCCCAAATCATCAAAACTTTTGCCATAAAACTGGTACTGCAGAAAGGGAGACCTGGCAAATTGGCTTTAGAGGTAGCAGTGAAATTTTCGGTGGAACTTTTGTAGGCAAAGTTTTAGAGTTGAAGTGGACTTATGAGCAAATAAATAAACAAATGAAGTAAAAAAGAACAGTGACTTCTGACAAGGAGATACTGTAATTCAGTCTAGTTCCCAAAGTAAAACAATGGAGCCTTGCCCAAACACACACAAGATCTACTGTTGATTCATCCCCCAGCTTTCCTGTTAGACTCTGCTCAGTGCACTCATGAGCCATACTTTCAATTCTCCCTATAGCTTACTGAAGATAAGATGTAGCCATGGTTCCACACCAAATGAAAACCTGTTGTTGAAAGGTGGACGTGTTTCAGGATTGCACGAGTAACACTTTCTCAGCAAACTGTTCCAGGTCACAATGTCTTGGCAAATTGTTCCTCACTGCTCTTCTGAACTGTCTGCTTGCATTCCTCCAAAACTATGGCGGGTGCGCAGCAACCTGTCTAGCAATAAATTCTCATCCCTTTTCTGTCCAACTCTCTAATGCAACCATTAACTGTTTCTCCCAGTCCTTCATGTATACAAGTCAACTCTGGAACTGCCTTCCTCTGTCTGTATTTCTTACAGCCTATGACCTCCAGTCTTTCAAATGCAGTGTGTCCAGGCATCTCAAAATGAACAGACCTTGAATTTGACTCTCTATTGTCTTGTTTTTGTTTTTTCTTGGAGAAAGCAGCGCTGTGGGCTTCTGGCCTTTAGTTCCTTCTTCCTTGCATAAAAAAAATTAAAAAAAAAAAAAAGGGACAACCACCTTAATTCCAGATAAGGTCTTCATTCATTGTATAACTCTGGCTATGACATCCTTTCAGCCAAAGATAAAGGATAAGCAGAAATTGTCTTATGAGACTACGTGCTTTTTGGTGTGTGGAGACAGATTATGTTCCACGGAGGATGGGTAAAAAGTTTCATTTTACAACATAACATCATGGGACATTATTATATATTACCTGGTCATTGCTACATTTCCATGTTTCTCAGGACAACCCCAACAGTACAGTTATATTATTCATCCATTCACTCATCATCTAATCCAGCGTTGCCCCATGAGGAACGTAGGAGCCCGGGGCTAGGTAAGTTAGTCTTGACATTCAAGATGACAGTGACCAGCCTCACATATCCCTGAGTGGTATTATGTGAGTGATGAGCCTCAACAACCCCTTGGATATAAACCTACATCGGCTCAATCTGATCAGAGTGCCTAAATTACCCACTAAACCACCAGTCACCACAATATGGCTATATGGTTACCACCCAGCATAGTAAATGGCTTCCTGGTGTACAGGAAACATTATTATTATTATTATTAATATTATTATTATTATTATTATTATGGTAGCCAAGGGCACTCACTATCCACTCACTCGATTTAGTGCTGCTCTCGGGTGCTAACCCTTTCCTCTCTTCCTTCTTTCCTCCATTCTTTTCTCTTCCTTCTGTCTGTGGGTGACTCTACACTGAGTGACAAGCCTAATGGTTCCCTGTACACCAGGAAATCATTTACTACTACTCTGGGTGGTAACCATATAACCAAATTATGGTGCCTGGTGGTGTAGTGGGTTATTAGGGTGCTCCAATTGGATTGAGCCAGTGCAGGTTTATATCCAAGGGGTGGTTGGGGTTTATTGCTCATGCAATGCAACTCAGGGATAAGTGAGGCTGGTCACACTCTCATTTTAAATATCAAGACCAACTTGCCTAGCCTCAGGCTCCTAGGCTCCTCAAGGGGCAACACTGGATTATTGTTATTATTACTATTATTAATATTTTTTTTAATACCACCAGAGACCTGCATTAGTTTAAGATAAAATCATCATTCTGAATTTCAAAACTACTAAACTGAATTAAAGCAACTGGAGACAGCATAAGTATAAAAATGCATCACTGTACTGGTGAGGTTAAAGATTTAGAAGCATTATGCTGACATGACAAATCATCATGCAGTTAGATGAAGTTACTGAAAACATTCTCACAAATCTGTCACACAAAATGGGCCAGGCAAAGGGTATGTCAAAACTTGAGGCCATTAGTTCTGTTCACCAAATACAGATTTAGTTAATTGGCTCTCTAAAGATTAGGGCAAGTCTAGTATTTTATTTATGAATGCCAAATGGTTTTATTCAGCCAAGAGCAGGTCACAAGAGCCTAAGAATGTTATTACTGTTACCATTAGCTCTTTCATGATCAGAATACCTCTTGACTTATATTCTAGCTAATGTTAAACAATTCCATTCACTAAGAGTGAGTCATAAGACTCTGAGAAAAAAAAAAAAAAAATCCTCAACATGCACAGCCTAATGACTCATGTAGACTTTCAGGAGAAGTAAATGGTAAAGTACAGTGTTTAGCATCATCCACACAAGCCCACACAAACACAAGCACAAGCACACTCTCTTGCCTTCTGGTGCTAAATTCTGCAGTTGTAAATAGGAACTATGAAGATAAAAAGGAATATCTGAAAAGATGGAAGAGCAGTTGTCAGTCATGCGAGAGATGATAATCCGTGTGTATATCATAACCCCATGTATCCAATGATGTATTTTATCAGTTTATTCTTGCTACCTTCTGACAGTTGTATTAGGCTTAAGGAATGCCTCTAGTGATGCAAGGGATAAGTAATGCCATGTCTAATCCCTCCAGGTAAACAAGTTTCTCCCATGCTGAGCAAAATCATCTGACAATAGCAAGAAATAAATGAGACATACATCCTTGGACAGAAAGGGTTAAATTAACAACAAATACAATATGGCATGCAGAGTAAATACTGTACATCCATTGCAAAATAAAGACTGCAAATTCAATCTCAGCAGGAATATCCTTGTCTAGTAATAAAGTGCATTTTCTGTGAAGTTTTAAGTACCACCCCAATATACACCAATAAATGTACCGGACAAAAACTTGTCAGTACAAAAATGCATATTAATGAACCTTTAGCTAAAGCTGCTTTAATAATCAGTACCATCTAGTGAACATTTTCTGAATAGTTTAGTAACATTCACTTACTGCAAATTAAGGGAATTTTTGGTAATGTACAGTGCTCGTCAGAAGTATGGGGCGCCCTGCGTCCCTCCTGAGAAACAAACCTTTCAACATTGAAAAAACATATAAATAATGCATTTTATTTACCTTTAGTGCTTCGTAGGGTAGCCTTTACGTTTCTTCACGGACCTGAGACGTCTTGGAAGTGAAAGGGCGAGGCTCCTGAGGTGCTGGAGGGGTATTTTGTCCCAGGAGTCACGAATGGCGGCTTCCAGCTTAGGCAGAGAGCTCACGTCCTTCCCTTGGAGACTCTTCTTTACGAGGTACCAGAGGTTTTCAATCGGGTTGAGGTCTGGGCTATTTCCTGGCCAGTCTGTCATGAATGATACCTCGCAGTCACGAAGCCAATTGGTGACCGATTTGGCCTTGTGAGCAGGTGCACCGTCCTGCTGAAACACTCGTGCACCTGTTAGCTCGAAGGAGTCTGGTAAATGATCACACAGAAGCTCCAGGTAAACATCCTGATTCACTCTGAGGTTCTTGGGAAGTACAACAAGCTTCCCCAAACCCTTCCCTGAAAAACAACCCCATACCATGAGTGAATCAGGATGTTTAACTGTGCTTTCTACATACCGTGGGTCAAGTGGGTCACTACCTTTGCATGCTCCTCTGTTACAGGTAACACTAAACGTTGCCTCATCAGACCACAACACTGACAACCATTGCTCCTCACCCCAATTTAGATATTTATTAGCAAAGGCAAGCCTACGAATTCTCTGGCTGCTAGAGAGAAGAGGCTTTTTCACAGGCCTGTGACTTGTGTAACCAAGCTCATGCACCCTACGAGACACTGTTCTCACTGACACCTCACCAAACACTTCTGGGTTGCTCTCCTTAATTTTCCTTGCACTCACACAAGGATTAAACTCCACTGCACGTTTTAAAACATTAACAGACCTTGGGGAAGTTTTCCTAGGCCTACCAGACCTCGGTTTCTTTGTGGGAACTTCACCACTGTTTTCCTCCCGAAACCGCGCACACCAACGACGCACTGTCGATCGTCCCACACCAACCAATTCACTAATTTCCTTTGTCTGGTGGCCTGCCTCCTTTAGAGCAATGATCTGGGATATGATTTCACTCGATAGTTCACGGATAGGTGCCATAACAAAGTTTTGAAGGCCAAAACACTGCGGGACACTCGGTAAAAAATGGCGCAATTTGAGAGGGACACTCGGCGGAGTTCCTCTCTCTCAGGCAGCCCGTGGGCAACTGAGGCGGGAACCAACCAGCGCGTCAGAAGGCCTCAGGCTACCGTGACGTCATGCTCGGAGCTCAAACTTGTGGCTCAATTCTTACCCCCAAAAATGGGGTGATTCTTTTTGGGCCATAAGTATTGCGCGCCCGGCGGACATCGCTGAATACTTCTGACGAGCACTGTACATCAAATCCTACAACATTCTATACCTTTTTACAATCATCAATGCTTTCCCTATTATGTCTGCATGTTTACTTTATTCTGGTTACTAAAATACAATCTGCCAAGTTTGGAAATATCTCTTGCCTTCAGGTATAAAAATGATCTCCTTTACAACCTTCACTACAAGAGATTTTCCTAAGATGACTTCAAGACAAACTACTATTCTGACTACTACCAATTTCTGCAGTCCATCAGTCACACTTACAATCTATCATTCTATCCATATGCAGATGAGGTTACTAATACTGTACAACTTATATATCTGTTACCTATAAGATGTGTGTGTGTGTGTGTTTACCTACCTGTATTTACCTAATTGTGACATACAGGAAATGAGCTATGCTCGTGGGGTCCCATTTCTGTTTCTCAACAAGTCAAATTGATGTCCTTCAAGCAGCTTCGTTTCTTCAATTTCATTCTGTGTCCTTTGTTACTCTCTTATTCCATACAAACAGACCTGCTCTGTCAATTTTATCTACTCCCATCATGGTCCTGAACACTGCAATCAAGTCGCTCCTCTTTCTCCTTTCCTCTAAGGAAGGCAAATCCAGCTTTTCCAGCCTCTCTCTGTACGACAGATCTGCCAGACTGGGGATCATCTTGGTTGCTGTTCTTTGTATTCTCTCAAGCTTGTTTATATCTCTCTTTTTGTGTGGGGACCACACTACTACTGCATATTCTACCCTGGGGCAGATCATGGCCACTCAATTTTGTCATCATCTCCTCATCCATATAATGAAATGCTACTCTTATATTAGTCAAGAGTTTATACATCTCTCTAACTGTCATGTTAATGTTTTTCAGGTGACAAACTATCCTGGACCAGCACTCCCAAATCTTTCTCTTCTCTCGCATTTGTGATTGGTTCATTACCCATCAAATAATTCGGTGATGGCCACTTGGTACTTTTACCCATTTCCAATATTTTACACTTCTTTGCATTGAATTTCATTTCCCACGTCCGGCTCCAATTGTGTATCCTATCCAGATCCTCTTGCAGCATTTTACAATCCTCCTCAACCTCTACATTCCTCAAGATCTTTGCATCATCAGCAAACAGACTTGCATAACTGTTCACTCCATCTACCATATCATTTACATAAATCAGGAACATTACTGGCACCAAGACTGACCCTAGGGGGACTCCACTTGTTACTTCCGTCCATCCAGACATCCTATCCTTTATTACTGTCCTCATACGTCTGTCTCTCAAAAAGTCTCTCATCCATTCCAGGAGGTTCCCTTTCAGTTCTCCTATATGCTCTAGTTTCCACATTAGTCTCTTATGGGGTACCTTGTCAAAGGCCTTCTCCAAACCTAAATACACATAATCCACCCAACTGTCTCTCTCTTGTAACACATCAATCGCTCTTGAGTAAAAGCTCAACAAGTTGGAAACACATGACCTTCCACTTATGAATCCAAACTGACTTTCAGCCAATATATTAATCTCTTCCAGATATTTTTTTCCATCTATCTTTCAGAATTCTCTTGTACAATTTTGCGACTTTGTTGGTTAGGGACACTGGTTTATAATTCAGGGGTTCTTCCCTGTTTCCTCCCTTATAACTCTGTGTGTGTGTGTGTGTGTGTGTGTGTGTGTGTGTGTGTGTGTGTGTGTGTGTGTGTGTGTGTGTGTGTGTGTGTGTGTGTGTGTGTGTGTGTGTGTGTGTGTGTGTGTGTGTGTGTGTGTGTGTGTGTGTGTGTGTGTGTGTGTGTGTGTGTGTGTGTGTGTGTGTGTGTGTGTGTGTGTGTGTGTGTGTGTGTGTGTGTGTGTGTGTGTGTGTGTGTGTGTGTGTGTGTGTGTGTGTGTGTGTGTGTGTGTGTGTGTGTGTGTGTGTGTGTGTGTGTGTGTGTGTGTGTGTGTGTGTGTGTGTGTGTGTGTGTGTGTGTGTGTGTGTGTGTGTGTGTGTGTGTGTGTGTGTGTGTGTGTGTGTGTGTGTGTGTGTGTGTGTGTGTGTGTGTGTGTGTGTGTGTGTGTGTGTGTGTGTGTGTGTGTGTGTGTGTGTGTGTGTGTGTGTGTGTGTGTGTGTGTGTGTGTGTGTGTGTGTGTGTGTGTGTGTGTGTGTGTGTGTGTGTGTGTGTGTGTGTGTGTGTGTGTGTGTGTGTGTGTGTGTGTGTGTGTGTGTGTGTGTGTGTGTGTGTGTGTGTGTGTGTGTGTGTGTGTGTGTGTGTGTGTGTGTGTGTGTGTGTGTGTGTGTGTGTGTGTGTGTGTGTGTGTGTGTGTGTGTGTGTGTGTGTGTGTGTGTGTGTTTACCAAGGGGAATGGAGTAAATGCCTGGAGCTTTAACTGCAACTGCATTAGTTTCAAAGCTGTCTGAAATTTTAAACTGCATGAATTTCAAAACTGTGCACCTTGGTACTGTACTGCAATGTACTCTTGCATCACTATCTAACCATGTGCAAATCTATTTCTTAATGTAGTGGACCAATAATTGCCTCCAACACTGGCACAGCAACTGACTTTCAGCTTCTGGTACACACAGGCTTTCTACTTTGGGGATTATTACTGCATATCTATGAATTTGAGTAGGTATATACAGTATCTATTCTGAGTAAATGCACCGACAGTCAAGGTTGTATGGTATACGTTTAACCCAAGGAAAGGTGGGTAATTTTTCTACATAACTAATAATGGCCATTATTCAACCCACACATCAATATTGCTTTCAATATCAAGCACAGGATCATGCTTCACTAACAGTATCTATAATACATAATCTAACAATAAATGAACTAAACAAGCCTTTAAACAATTAGTCTGTACAAATATGCAGAATCAAATTAAAAGATGATGTACTGTACTTACCATCTTCAGCCCATGGATTTACTATAATTTTCCTGGCTAAAGCCACATGATCTTATTCAGCCAAAGAGGGGCCCCTTGGGGGTGAAGGGATGAAAAACAATCACAGTTCACCCCTTTACCCTAAGGGCACACTTTGTATTAAATATTGGTTGACACCAGACAATGTTATTCAACTAAAAAGAGACTTCTTGGGATGAAGGGGTTTATAATTAAATAATCAATAAACTACATGCATATACCCATCAACACAACTGTCAAATTCACTCAGGAAATATATTATATATACTGTATAAATATATGTCTCTAGATAGGAATATAGGAGGTCAACTTGCCAGACTTTGACATGGCAACCTTCTTTTCTACACCAATACAAGGTATAACTCACACTGTTTTGCCTTCACAGTACTGCTGCTCCTCAAACCACAAACATGTTTATTGTATTCACCTCACTCTCCTCGGACAGACAATCCTTCAACGTATCCTCAATAAAAGTTCTTTGGCAGTAACTGATTTTCCATAGCCAGATGTCTGCACTCCATTACTTGTAAGGACTGCCTGTATGTAACTCTGGGCCTTATTATTAAAACTGAGTGCAAAAGTGTGAAGAGGTCTTCAGTGGTGGTGACTGATTATGTCAGACCTACCTGTATCATTTCTGGCTATAGTCTGGAATGCAGGCTTATCACATCTAACAATTACAGGTGTTCCATAAATGACTGGCAAATACTAGAGGCTCGTGAATACCTTTGCACTCGCAGTTTTAATAATACTGCCCATCATGTTCATCTCATGCATTTACGCTCAGTTTCGTAAAAAAAATTTCAGGGTGGGGGGGGGGGAACGTCTCTCCTATACCTATTATAAGTCTTACACCATTTTATTGATCCCATAAGATTTTATAGTACTGCAGTTGATGTATAGTAATAATTGTTTCACCTATTTAACCCAATGTTTTTTTGTTTGTTTCTTTTTTTTTTTCTATCTCCAGCTATTCAGGTCATGAGAGACTTCTTTAACTGGAGGGGTTAGATATAGCCTTCATTAATCCCTTCATTACTTAGGTGCTCTCCTAACTTGACTTGAACAAAATCAAGCAGCAGCATAAATATAATACAAAATACATCATCTACATTATGGTATCTGGCAGTGGCAGATCGGGGGGTGCGGGAAGGATTCCATCCAGAAAGTCTGGACCACTCAATTTTATTTATCTGTGTGTGTGTGTGTGTGTGTGTGTTCTTACCTTACCTAATTGTTCTTACCTAATTGTATCTTTACAGGAATGAGTCAAGCTCGTACTGTCCCGTGTCTTAAACCTTATTTATCGTACATATCCTTAAATTTGTGAATTGTTTTGGCACACACTATTTCATTCGGTAGTGCATTCCATTGATCAATTGCTCTGTTTGGGAAACTGAATTTCCTTACGTCTTTATCACCTCTCTTCTTATGCAGTTTTTGCAGTGTCCTCTTGCTGATGCTTCTCCATATGTTAAGTAATCATTTATGTCTATTTTCTCCTTCCCTGATATGCACTTATATAGCATTATCATGTCACCTCTTTTCCTTCTCTCCTGTAGTGTTGGTAGATTAAGTTTATTTAGTCTTTCTTCGTAGCTTAGGTCCCTTAAGCTTGGTATCCATCTTGTAGCGGCCCTTTGAACTTTTTCAATCTTGTCCATGTGTTTTTTGAGATGAGGACTCCAGACTACTGATGCATATTCCAGGGTTGGTCTAATGAATGATGTTATTATCCTTTTTAGCATGTCTTCATTTATGTATGTGAATGCTATTCTCATATTTGCAAGCAGTGTATACATGTTCCGTACCTTCACGCTGATGTGGTCAGCCGGAGATAGTCTGTTATTGATAATCACACCTAGGTCCTTCTCTCTTTCTGATGTGTATAGGGTTTTATTTCCTAACTTATAATCCCAAAGGAAAAGGAGAGAGAGAAGTATGTAGTAACCACAGGGGTATTTGCCTACTTTAAAAAAAAAAAAAAAAAAAAAAAAAAAAAAAACCCGGGTAGCTACCTCCCTGTCTCGCTATCTCTCTCTCTTTCTGTTCTAAGGCTAATCTCCGTCTCGACCTCTCTCTAGGGTCGCTTGTCTCCTTCTAAACTCTCTTTCCTAAAATCTGGTGTAGCAGGGGTGTGTCACGTATGTTCCTCATGGTTACCAGATCTTTCTTCACGAGAGGACTGCTGACAGCTAACTGCATCATCTCCTTACTGGCCGCTTTCGTCAGCTTTCCTCAGTGTTAAGAGGGTGTAAGCATGTTTAGCACTGCTCGATTCTCGCAGACACAACACCTTCTCATCATTTGACTTCCTGCTTCTATCTGTCTCTCTATCTATCTATTTATCTATCTATCTATTATGTAGTCCTACGGTGTGACTGGTAAAATATATGGTAGAATACTCATTGATAGGGTTAGGCATATGACAGAGGAGCTAGTTGGAGAAGAACAAGGGGGATTTAGGAAGGGAAAAGGGTGTGTAGATCAGATATTTGTTCTAAGATGTTTAGTGGAGAAGTATCTAGAGAAGGGAAGGAAAGTGTATGCTGCCTTAATGGACTTGGAGAAAGCTTATGACAGAATAGATAGGCAAGGTATGTGGAAGGTATTAAGAATATATGGAGTGGAGGGAAAATTGTTGAGTGCTGTGAAGAGTATGTACGAGGGAGCTAGGGTTACGGTGCGAGTGGGTGGTGAGCTGAGTGAGTTCATTGATCTCAATGTGGGACTGAAACAGGGTTGTGTGATGTCTCCATGGCTCTTTAATATATACATGGATGGGGTTGTAAAGGAGGTGCAGGGTAGGGCAGTGGATGTGGGGGTGGCCCTAATGAATGAGGGTGAGATTTGGAAGCTTCCGGTGTTGCTGTTTGCTGATGATACAGTACTGTTGAGTGAAGATGAATGGGAGTTGCAAGGTTTGGTGAATGAATTTGGGACAGTGTGTAGGAGGAGGAATCTGAAAGTTAATGTAAACAAAAGTAAAGTTATGGTGTTTGAGAGGAATGAAGTCACAGAGTGTGCAGTGAGGATGGATGGTGAGGATATGGAGAATGTGAGTGCATTCAAGTACTTGGGTAGTGTGATGAGTAAGGATGGAACTTTGGGGGATGAAGTGCATGAAAGGGTACAGCAGGGAAGGAAGGTTGTTGGTACACTGAAAGCAGTGATGAGAAATAGGGAGGTGAGTATGGAAGTTAAGAAGTCACTGCATGATAGTATTATGATCCCTACCCTGACGTATGGAAGCGAGGCATGGACCTTGCAAGAGGGGAACATGTCAAGAGTGAGAGCAGTGGAAATGAGTTACTTGAGAGGAGCATGTGGAGTGACATGGAGGGACAGGTTGACGAATTAAGAAGTGAAGGAACGCTGTGAGGTGGATGTGGATGTGGTTGAGAAGATTAGGAGAAATACACTGAGGTGGTTTGGACATGTGAAGAGAATGGAGAATGAAAGACTGACTAAGAGGGTGTATGTAGGTGAGGTGGAGGGAGGGAGAGGGAGAAGTAGACCGAGGATGAGGTGGAGGGATGGAGTTGAGAGGTATATGAGGGAGGGGGGGGTGAGTTGGGGGGAGGGCAGTCAAATGGTGGGTGAGAGAGCGACTTGGAGGCGTTTTGTCTTCGGCCACCCTTTGCGGGATTAGGGCGTCGGGCTATAGATAGATAGATAGATAGATAGATAATCCCAATCAGGTCTTTTTCCACTTTTACCAAACTTGATTACATGACACTTGTCCACACTGAATTCCATTTGCCATGTATTATTCCATTCATGAAGTTTATTTAATTCTTCTTGTAGCTCTTTACAAGAGTCTGTGTTAGTAATTCTCCTTTGTATTTTTGCATCATCTGCAAACATATTCAGATAGCTCTCATTTCCAGTGTTCCTATTTATATCATTTATATACACTAAAAACATGACTGGTGCTAGCACTGAACCCTGTGTTACTCCACTAGTCACTTCTTTCCATGATGAGTAGTTTCCTCTTAGTACTGTTCTCATTTCTCTTTTTATGAGAAAATCTTGCATCCAACAAAACAGTTTGCCTCGAATTCCTCCTTGATGGTACAGTTTCCATAAAAGTCTTTGGTGTAGTACTGTGTCAAAAGCTTTCTTGAAATCTAAATAGATACTGTCCACCCATCCTTCTCTTTCCTGTATTGTGTTCGTTACTCTGTCATAGTAGCTCAACAGATTAGTAACACATGATTTTCCTTTTCTGAAACCAAACTGTCTTTCTGTTATCATACTGTGTTCTTCTTGATGATTTACCCAAGCTTTTCTTATAAGCTTTTCTAATACCTTGCTTACAACACTGGTCAGTGATACTGGTCGGTAGTTGAGTGGATTTTGTCTATTTCCTTTCTTGAATAAGGGGACAATATTTGCTTTCTTCCAAATATCAGGTAGTTTACCTTGACTCAAGGATTTCTTGAAAACTAAAAATAATGGTTTACTTAACTCCTTTGCACATTCTCGTAGTACCCAACGTGGAATTTCATCAGGACCACTTGCTTTTCCTCTGTCTAATTTACTTAACTCCTCCTGTATTACTTTTTCTGCTATTTGTATATCTGGTAGTGTGTGTGGACATGCATGTTTCACATAGTCCCTCTCAAAATTTTTTTCTTCTGTAAAAACTAATTGGAAATTCTTATTTAGTGCTTCACAAATATCTTTCTCTTGTGTATAAGTGATTCCCTCGTCCGTAATGGATTGTATTATATCTTTTACTTTGGTTTTGCTTCTGATGTAGCTGTAAAACAGCTTTGGTTGATCACTACTTATATTTATTATATCCTCCTCAAACTGTTTTTGGGCTTCCCTCCTTATTCTTGTATAATTGTTTCTTGCCTGTTTGTAATTATTATATGCCCTTTCACTATTGTGTCTTCTGTATCTATTCCACAACAAATCTCTTCTTTCTTTTGATTTTTTACATTCTGTATTGAACCATTTCTGTATTTTCTTATCTGCTTCTTTGTGCTGTGGGATGTACTTCTGGACTCCTATTTCATAAAATTCACAGAATTTTTTATATACAGCATTTAAATCTTGTCCTCTAAGCTCATTTTCCCAATCAACTTCTAAGAAATACTTCTTTAGGTCTTGATAATTTCCCTTTTTATAGTTTAGGCTGTTTTTGTAACTTTCATTGCTGTTAACTATGTCATATGCTATCCTGAAGTTGTAATTTAGTACTGCATGATCACTTCTGCCGAGTGGAGGGTGATATATTAAACTGTCAATATCATTTTCTTCCCTAGTAAATATTATATCTAGCACTGAAGGTACATCGAGTCCTCTCTTTCTGGTGGTTTCCCTCAAATGTTGCATTAGGAAAAACTCTTGCACGAGATCCAGGAGCTTTTGGTCCCAACAGCTTTCTTGGCTAATTATATCTAGAGTATTCCAATTTATATTTGTATTAAAATCTCCAGTTAGTATAATTCTTTCCGATTTCTCTTCCATTTTATGTAGTAATGATCTTAAACTCTGAATTGTACTCTCTGCCAGGTCCTCATATTCATCTCTTTCCCATGTGTTTGATCTGGATGGCATGTACAAATTGGCTACAATTACTTTCCCTTCAGATGTGTTGATCTCTACTGCAATCAGTTCTACTTGTGATGGTATATCTAGTTTTATTTCACTGACTTTTAGATTTGTCAGTTAATATTATAATTCCTCCTCCTTTTTTTAAATTTCTGTGTGTGTGTGTGTGTGTGTGTGTGTGTGTGTGTGTGTGTGTGTGTGTGTGTGTGTGTGTGTGTGTGTGTGTGTCTCCCCCCTTTCCCCCCAGGAACAAGTACAATATATGGACATACTGAACAAAAACAACCAATTCATGTTTGAACGTTTCTTTTCATATGTATCTGACCATAGCTGTTATTGCTGATCAACCCTAGTTTGCCTGGCCAGGTAGACCCATCAACCACAGGCAAGGAACCATTCCTACCGCACCATTTCATGCAGTGAATCTATGTTCCCGAGCGACTGACAGCACCGTGCCACTGCAAGGCACAAGAAATAGTGTAGAGGTTTGGTTTCTGGGTGAATGCCACATTTGTGTCTCTCCACCCAATTAACAGATGCACCAATATAGGTTCCACTTCAGCCCATGATCTGGTAATATGGTTACCACCCAACAGACTTGTCACTCAGTGCAAAGTCACCTGAAGCAGAAAGAGTTGTAGTAAAAGGTGAGAGGAAAGAAAGGGAAAAGTAGAAAGGCAGGAGGGCAGACACAGAAACAGACTGACAAACGTGTAGAAACAGGCAGCACTACATAAGTGAAAGGATGATGGTTGCCACCACCTATCACTTCTGACCATAGTAATGAAGCTTTGTAATTTATTGTTGGAACATCAACTGTGTTAGTGCATGAACTATTATATATCATTCATTCATTCATTATCTAATCCAGTGTTGCCCAATGAGGAGCTAGGAGTCCAGGGCAAGGTAGGTTGGTCCTGAGACTTAAGATGAGAATGACCAACCTCACTCATCCCTGAGTGGCATTATGTGAGCAACAAACCCCAACCATACCTTGGATATAAACCTGCAATGGCTCAATCCGACTAGAGCACCGTAACTGCCCACTAAACCACCAGGCACTATAATTTGCTTATATGGTTACCACCCAGCATAGTAAATGGTTTTCTGGTGCACAGGAAACCATTTGGTTTTTTATTCAGTGTACAGTCACCCATAGACTGAAGGAAAAGGAAAGAAGGAAAGAAAGACAGAAGAGGAAGGAAGGAAAGAAGGAAGAGAAAGAGACGAGTAAATTGTATAATAATGTATGGTTTGTCGGCACCGCATAAGGTAATTTATCGCAGTTAGAGAGAGAGAGAGAGAGTTACGAGTAAATTGTATAATAATGTATGGTTTGTTGACAGTGCGTAAGGTAATTTATCGCAGTCTGAGAGAGAGAGAGAGAGAATAAATACAGAAATGGCACAAGCAGCGTCCCTTCGAATAATGAGATAAGGCATAACACTGGTCCCTCTTCTTTCTCGTCTCCATTCCCTCCCTCCTCTCTTGGAGAGAGAGAGAGAGAAAGAGTTACAGGTAAACTGTATAATAATGTATGCTTTGTCGGCAGTGCGTAAGGTAATTTATCGTAGTCTGTGAGAGAGAGATAAAGGGCATAATTTCTGAGAAGAGAGAGAGAGAGAGAGAGAGAGAGAGAGAGAGTTATGGGTAAATTGCATAATAATGTAAGCTTTGTCGGCAGTGCGTAAGGTAATTTATTGCAAACCGTTTGCGAAAGAGGGAGGGAGGGAGGGAGGGAGAGGGAGAGGGAGAGGGAGAGGGAGAGGGAGAGAGAGAGAGAGAGAGTTACAAGTAAACTGTATAATAATGTATGCTTTGTCGGCAGCGCGTAAGGTAATTTATCACAGTTAGAGAGAGAGAGAGAGAGTTACAAGTAAATAATGTATGCTTTGTCAGCAGTGCGTAAGGTAATTTATCGCAGTTAGAGAGAGGGAGAGAGAGTTGATGATACAGTAATCATGTGATCCTTCCCCAAGGCCATGGTAATTATAGGCTGCCGGACAATGCCCTTCCTTACGTCACTCACCGCAGGTGGTGGGTTGCTCGCGCCACCATCTGTTCATCTTCTGGCCATTTTATTTCACCACCACATGACTTTATGTTATCATATATATATATATATATATATATTGCCAGATGCGCGAGAACATTTCCAAGATGATGATGTGTGTTTCATTCAATTCTGTAAGACTCGAAATTTTGGCCAAGCCGTCGCTTGGCGGCAGGTACCTACGGAATCATGGTCGCTCTCCACAGGTTAACTGTCAGGACCGACTTGCCTAGCCCAGGGCTTCTACACTCCTCATGGGGCAACACAGGATTGGATGATGTATGTATGTATGTGTGTGTGTGTGTGTGTGTATATGTATATATATATATAACACACACCCAAACCTCAATTTAAGGGACCTCCATTTAAGGGATTTCGAATTTAAGGGACTGCATATTCTACCTGACAAACGGACAGGACCATTCAAAAATGATACATAATGTCTAGGTTTTACACATTAATATATTTCTTTATACAGTACCTGTAAAATAATATTCATAATCATATAAATAAGTAAGATAAGTGAAACAATCATTGCATTTCATAATAACATTGTCTTTATAAGTGGTAAAACAATGGACATTTTCAAGTAAGGGACACACTGATTCCCCATTTAGTCCCTTAAATCGAGTGGTAAAACAATGGACATTTTCAAGTAAGGGACAAGCCGATTCCCCATTTAGTCCCTTAAATTGAGGTTTGAGTGTGTATATATATATATATATATATATATATATATATATATATATGAAATAAACAATTCAAATGCATGACTGTCATCCATGAGTGGAAAATGGAAAAATTTAGGAACATCCCTTTTGGCACACGCTACACCTGTCACTGAGCCATCTTAAGGTGTTTAATGCACCTTCAATCCTTATTAATTTTATTCTTATTAACTCTAGATTTACTTAGTTTTGGAGAGAGAGAGAGAAAAAAAAGAGGGGGGGATTTAAATACAGTTTCAACTAACCTCTTCACTACAAAAGGTTTCTTCTGAGATTATTAAAATCATCAAGAAAAAAACAAACAAACAAACTTAAGGGATTAAGAGATTTGGAGTCAAGCAGTCCATAGATTACCCATGGAAACCGAGGGAGGATGGAGGCGGGGGAAAATCGTCTTCTTGGCCTCCCATCACCCTTGGGCTAAGGGGATGGTGATGCTGCTGGATACAACGAGCTAGTCTGGGGGACAGGGTGAGAGATGTGCCGAAAATTAATCGGAGAGGCAGGAGGTGGTGGAATAGGTTGAGAGGTGGGGGACAGGAAGTTACTCTGTGGGGTTGAGTGCAAAAAGCTGTGAGAACCAGAGTGTGAGGAGTTACTCTGAGAGGCTGCATGGAGGTGGGAGTTGGGTGAGGGGGGTAGGCCGGTTGGAGATACCAGTGGGGCCTCAGGAGGTTGGTGTGTAGGACGATGGGCCACCTTACCATTCTTACTGGGGTAGGTCTTCGTGCAGTTCTGGTACATAACTGGGAACGGGAAGTGCTGCACTGGCCGGAACTGAAACTTGCTCTCAAAATCACCTGCAATATCAATAAAAATGAACATTGGGATCGTATAATACTGAATTTCACATTAACTGGAAAATTACAAGCCAAGTGAAATCCTTTCCATTCATTCTTGCCGCTACCAAAAAATTGTATCCAAATTAAGAAAGGTTTCCCTTTACTGCAGGAGTTTATTAAGGCTGTATCTACTCCAGTTCAAAAAGTCTACCCTACAATGAATAAGATCATCAGGGAGATGGCAAGAAAAAATGGGAATGATACTCTTTAGCTGAATGAGTTAATAACTGTGAATGGATGTGGTTATCTGATGCTGCAGTTAGTAAGGTACTCAAATAATTAAACTGTCTAACCAGAAAAGGCTGCAAATAAACCATACTGGTCAGGTACAGTAACTGACAAAAATATTCTAATTCCACAAAAAACACATCCACATGAAAATCTCTTCTGCATGCTAACTTAAAATATAACAATTATTATTTTTCCCTGAAAAGGTAGAAACAACAAATAATTACTGGACTATAATAAATGATGACTGCATGTATCATATCTATCATCAATTCTTCTTATAAACTTATAATATCTGAAGGTCTTAACATACAAATACTGTATATACATAAAAATAATGCCATGTTTCCTCTTCAGTATGAAATATAAAACACGACAATGTTATGTGATACAGGTATAATAACTAAGAATCAAAATATGTTATTAAATAAAAAAAATGTATACTTAAAATTTCACTGAAAAATTACCATTAAAAAAAAAAAAAAAAAAAAAAAATCATCTTCTGTTCAAATTAATCTCTACATAGTACTTAATAATATCAAAGTTTTAGTCCAAGGCACCTACATTCGTGATAAGAAAATAAAGGATTGCATGATACACAGATACATGGATATATTCTTTGCCTTATGAATGTATGTACATCTGTACAAAAAAGTATCGTTACGACGTTGTGCTAAACAATATGACAAACGATGATGGTTTAGGAAAAACAGGCAGGGGGCTAGGAAGCTGTTGGTACCCCTGCATATCCAACAATGTTGGTTATGCATGGGGTACAAGAGGCATTTCCTGTGTTTGAGGTAATAAATGTGTCGATATGAATGTATCAACCCTTCAGAAACAGCAGCCATCGTAGTGTTCGTTACGTATCTATCGGACCCAAGTAACGATACTTTTTTGTACACCTGTACAATTCCCTCAATACTTTTAAATTTCAATGACAGTCTTCATTGTTAAGACCTCATTCTCATAGACTACAAGAATACACATAATTATGTATAGTGCTGTAATTAAGAGACTTTGCAGGGCTAGTATACATAAAGTAATATTACAGTACAATCCCAGCTATCCGGTATCCAGACAAACGGAATACTCAGAACAACGGGAAAATTCAAGGGCTGGTAAAAACGTCAGTAAGTTATAACTGTGCGCCAATTTGAATGGACCGCCAAACCGCCGTTTGATCGTGTCACGCAAGGCTGGGTGAAGTCAGACAAAGCGAGGTGAAAGCATTTCCGGCTAATGTAAATCCCTAGCAAATCCTCTTAACCACCCCTCCTCTCCCCCTCTTTCCCCTACTTGAATTCAGTCATCCTCCACACCCTCCAAAAATCACCAGTCTGCGTTTTGCCACCAGACAGCAAACAAGCTCTCTTGCTATTGTGTTCCACTGATAGACGGTAATTTGTACACTCCAAAATGCCTAAAGTGCAAACTAAACGTAAGCGTATCGTGCTTACCTTGAAACAGAAGCTGGACATACAGTATGCAACAGACTTGAAAAAGGCGAACATTATAAAACACTAATGGCTGAATATAAATGTTAATAAGAATGAAAGTTTACTTTGTTGGAAGAAAAATAAATAAATAATATGCCTGCATTTCATACATACATCATTTATTTTATTTTCTGCAAAACAGCTGAGTGGCGGGTGAGGGGTGGAGTGATGGAGGTCAAGTGGGGAAGAAGAAGAACAGTCGGAAACGTAAACAAACTCACGTGGGGGCACAGGTGTCGTAATAATTCTACAGTGCAGACTTAACACATCATCAGTCCACTAATAAATGTTCAAGCTTTTATTTCTTTATTTTATTTTTCAATTTTTATGAGTACAGTACATATAATGAATACAGTAATTCGGTAAACAAAGGACTGGTGCAATTTGCAGTACGGCAAACTGCTAGACATTGCACACGTGCGTTATGACCATGGTGTGTGTTTACAAGGCAGTTTTTCAGGCGGAATCTCTTAGTGTAACCCCTAATGTGACTGGTGAGTACCTGAACTGTATTTACTGCTGTGATAGCCTTTGTATAGATTTGACTTGAAAATCAGAAATACGGGAAAAATCTGTAACCGGGAAGGTAAATTCCCCAAGCCACCCGGTTAACTGGGATTGTACTGTATGTTGTAGGTAATGTACCCTACAGTCAATGTGACGTAGTTTTTGAATTAGATAGTAATAATGGCTTTATTATGTAAGCAGAGATAACTTCTACAGGGTGTCCATTAGTCTGGTATCATCAGGTAAAATGATGAAAACAGCTTTTCTTCACAAACTGTGTTCAATGTGTCCATCATTATGGCTGATACACAAATGCAGAAGTCACATGGTTAATGGTATCATGAGTGATGGGGTTATCTCAGAAGTCACTTGAAGGCACTGGTTTACATGAAGAAAGCTGACAGTGCCACACATTTGCTGGAGAGAATTAGTGATGAACATACAGTAACATCATCGCTACTGACTCTGGATGTTACATCAATGCTGACTAGATATCTTATCTGCATTAGTATACCTAGCATAATGAAGCACACACTAACCACATTCTGTAAATACAGGATATTTTCATTATTTTTGTCCAATGATTCTATGCAACATCTTGTATATCTGCAAGTAAGTAAAACTTGTTAAAATACATTAAAAGTCTTGAGAGATACTGAACCTCTGTGACTTCACTACCGATCTAATGCACTAAATACACTACCAATTCATCTACGATCAATCCTGAAATACCAAGTAAACTACCTTAAGCCACTACAAACACTGTCAACATTTAACAGGTTTATGGGAAATAAGTGAGCACTGTTTCTATTTAAAAATACAAGTAAAATTCTAAAAACAACTTCCCTGGTTACACTTGGAATTGAATCTACAATCTTTGATAACACAATTATAAGTCCAGTGTTATAACAACTGGAGATGAGAGCTTGGAGTTGTGGTAAAGAGTGAGAAATGGTGTGAAAAAAATAATAATGACTGGATTTGTTGTCTTGGCCACACATAATGAATACAGTAAACTCTCAATTATCTGTCAATGCATCATCCGGCAGACATTAATCTCCATCACAACAAATGGGGCTGAATTTTAAAAATTCAGCGGGAGGCCAAAAAATCCAAATCTGTGCCATTTGTTGGGAGTCCTGCCACCAAAACAGTTCAGTGCCACGAGTCTCACCACCAAACCATGTCACCTGCTTTTGGCTCCACCCATTCCATCTATGCATCTCACTCTCACTTTTAGTAAGTTACAAAATTTCTTAGTGTTCGTAGCACCTTCTATAGAAAACATAATAAATGTTTAAGTAAATACGCACCAGGCAAAACCAGCATGTCTTCTTTGCTGTATACTGTATATGTAGCTAGTCAGATGCTTCCAGCTGTACTCATTTCCATCTAATGTATGCATCTTACTCTCACTTTTATTAAATAACAAAATATTCTTAGTGTCCCTTGTGGTACGTGGGGATGCTAACCATCCACTCACTCAGTGTAATGCTGCTCTCAGGTGTCTGCCCTTTCCTCTCCTCCAGCCTTCTTTCCTTCCATCCTCTTTTGTCTTTTTTTCCTTCATTCTTTCCTTGTCCTTCGGCCTACGGATGACTTTACGCTCCCTCTGCTGTCTTTCTTTCCTTCATTCTTTCCTCTTCCTTCTGCCTGTGGGTGAATCTACACTGACTGACAAGCCAAATGGTTTCCTCTACACCAGGAAACCATTTACTAAGCTGGGTGGTAACCATATACCCAAATTTTGGCGCCTGGTGGTTTAGTGGGTAATTATGGCACTCCAATCAGATTGAGCCGATGAAGGTTTATATCCAAGGGATGGTTGGGGTTTATTGCTCACGTAATGCCACTCAGGGATGAGTGAGGCTGGTCACCCTCATCTTAAATGTCAGGATCAACTTGTTTAGCCCCAGGCTCCTATGTTCCTCATGGGGCAACGTAGGATTGGATGATGAATGAATGAATGAATGAAAGAATGTCTGCAGTCCTTTCTATGGAAAATAACAGAAGGCTTATGTAAAGATGCACCAAGCTGGACCAGCCTGTCTTCTTTGTTAACTTATGTACATGGCTAGTTGTCTGCTTTCGTTTCAGCTCTACGTATTTCCATCTATGCATCTCTCTCACCTCTATTAAAATACAATATTCTTAGTGCCTGTACCTGAAAAGGTATTACAGGCCTATGGTGGAATGGTATGTATATAGGAAATACACATTCATTAATTAAAAATCACATTTATGTAATAAATGGGTGGTTGCATAAGAACTATGGGATATAATGATTATATAAGGTGACAATAAGAAAACTGGTATCAATGTAATTTGTGTATTGCCAACATCTTAGAAATGGAACCCCCATCAATAATGAGGGAAACCTGTACTCTGTGTATATCTCTCCTCCGTAATACATTTCATACTCCCCCCCCCCCCCCATGAATCTAGCACCAAAAGGGATACCATGTGTCAGTCTCCCCCCCCCCCCTCCAAGTCCACCACCCTACTCTTTCTCCCCAGTATGGTAATGCTGCATGGCAGCTGTGCTTATGATGCTGTTCATCATGTTTTTTGTCATCCCTACCATTCTGCATGTCGTGCTGGCCTCATGCCTTCTGTTGGCATGTGTCACTATGGTATCTCCACTTGCCAAGCACCCAAGGAAGGCCCTATCTCTCGAAATGAAGCGAGAGATTACCGGGAAACTGGATGAGAGATGGACAGTCAGTCAGGCGACTGAGTTTTTTTATGTCCCTCACACGACCCGGCAGGACACCAAGAAAACAGAACAAATCTTGCAGTACGGGACTGAATATGGGTAGACATCCCAATGTTTTGAATGGCAAATGTTGGCCAGACCCAAGCACCAAGATTTAGACCAAGCAGTGCTGAACTGGTTACTGCCAGCAATGGAAAGGTGATGTCATGGTGTGGACGGTGGAGGTCAAAGATGCGGAAGAAGTTTGTTCAACACCTAGTTGTAAATGTCTCTAACAATACGGAAGTTCTACTACTAACTGGTGAGTTTATTCCCCCTAATGTCTTCTATTTTATTTCTGTCACTCATTCCTCTCTCTCTCTCTCTCTCTCTCTCTCTCTCTCTCTCTCTCTCTCACCCTTGGTTAGGTCTGCCTATCCTCTTTCTGTCTGCCTTGCTAAACTGCCTCACCCTGCCTATCTCTGCCTTTGGCTGTCAGATGTACAGTGTATGTACAGTGCATTGTATTATCGTGAGCAAGAGTTCACCAACAGTCCTCTACCAGAAGCGAATTTCAGACCCCAACACACAGCTGTATCTCTCTATGCCAGGCTGGAGAAGAGGGAAAGCAAGGGGGGGAGGGGAAGGGGAGTAGTGGAAAGGGATGGCTCCAAGTGAAATTGATATAATAGATGAGAAAAGTATTAATAAACAGCTAACAGAACCTTACACATAAGGAAGACGAAGACGATATTCAGTGTTTTGACGCGAGAAATATGGTTAAGACAATAATAACCATTAGTTATTAGGGGAGCAGTTCTTACAAGGAGGGTGGAAAGGTAACAAGAGGATGGAAAAAAGGCTGAATATAAGTAAGAATCGGAGAAGCGATTGGATAAATATGATTTGGTGCAGACAAGGGACGTGGAAGGTGTGTGCAAGATATTCACAGAAGAAATCTGTGAAGCGTGTGAGGTGGTGTGTGGGGTGAAGAGAAGACAAAAGGGGGTGCAAGGAACGGCATGGTGGAATAAAGAGATAAGACAGGCTGTGGCACAAATGAAGAAAGCACATAGTGAATGAATGAGAAACAGGGGTGTGGAAGAAGCTGAGAGACAGAAGAGAGAGTTATATGTAGACAGGAAGAAAGAGGTGAAAATATATTAGTAAGAGAGAGTAAGACGAAAGTAGATGAGAATTTGGAAGGAATTTGAGTGTACAGTGGAGGGAATACAAGAAAATGTTCTAGAAAGAGGTAATGAGAGTTACACAAGGTGTTAAAGAAGCTAGTCAAGGAGTGAAAGATAGAAATGGCAGATTACCAGTGGAGAAGGGAGAAAAAGTGAGCAGATGGAGAGAACACTTTAAGGAACTGCTGAACACAGAGAATGAAAGTAATGCGAGTACAAGTGGCCGGGGAATGGCTGGGAGAAGGAGGGATGTGAGAAGAGGAAGTAATCAGTAGGATGGAAGTTGTGGAAGCAATGAAGAAAGTCAAAATGGGGAAGGCCCCAGGAATTGATTGTGTGGTGAAATGTTGAAGCACTGGGAAGAGATAGTAACAGAATGGATGTGGAAGATGTGCAGAATGGCCTTGGAGAAGGTAGAGTTCCAGAGGATTGGAAGCCAGGTATAATTATTCCCCTGTACAAAGGAAAAAGGGAAAAAGAAGTGTGTGGTAATCATAGAGGCATTTGTCTTCTTAGTGTAATAGGAAAAGTATATGGTAGGATACTTCCTGACAGAGTCAGGGAAATAACACAGGAATTAGCTGGAGAACAGGAAGGTTTTAGGAAGGGAAGAGGTTGTGTAAATCAGATATTCATTCCTGGGTCTTTAGTGAAAGAGTTTCTAGAAAGGGGAAAGAAGTTGCATGCAGCCTTCATGGATTTGGAGAAAGCAAAACACAGGGTGGAAAGACATGAACTGTGGAAAGTAGTATGAATTTATGGAGTAAATGGGAAGTTGTTGAATGCCGTGAAGCATATGCATGAGGGTGATAAGGCTGCAGTGTGTGGACAGTGAACTTAGTGAATTTTTCTATCTGAAGGTTAGATTGAAACAGGGATGTGTCATGTCTCCATGGCTGTTCAATCTGTATATGGATGGGGTTATAAAAGTGATGCAAGGTAGGGCAGTGGATGTTGGAGCAGCCCTAATGAGACAGGGCAGTGTGTGGAAACTCCCTGTACTGTTGTCTGCAGATGATACTGTGTTGCTAAGTGAAGACAAAGGGGAACTGCAAGGCTTGGTGAATGAGTTTGGGACTGTGTGTATGAAACGAAATCTAAAGGAGACTGTAGGGAAGAGTCAAGTTATGGTCTTCGAGTGACATGAAGTCACTAAATGTACAGTGAGGTTGGATGAGGGGGAAATGGAAAATGTGAGTGCATTTAAGTACTTGGGTAGTGTGATGAGTAAGGATGGCAGTTAAGAAGGTGAAGTGCTTGAATGGGTATGACAAGGAAGAAAGGTTGCTGCTTCTTTGAAAGCAGTGATAAGAAACAGGGAAGTGAGCATGGAAGTGAAAAAGTTACCACATAACAGTATTGTGATACCAACTCTTGTTGGAGGGACACAAGTCAAGAGTGAGGGCAGTGGAATTGAGTTATTTGAGAGGAGCATGTGCAGTCACATGGAGAGACAGACTGGCAAATGAGGAAGTGAAAGAGTGTTGTGGTGTGGATGTGGATGTGATAGGAAGCATTAGGAGGAACACACCGAAGTGGTTTGGCCATGTGGAGAGGATGAAGAGCGAGAGACTGACGAGGAGATTGTGAGTGAGGTGGAGGAGGGGAGAGGGAGGGGAGCCCAAGGATGAGATGGAGGGATGGAGTGGAGAGGTATATGAGAGAGAGGGGTGTAAGCTGGGAGCAGGGCAGTGAAATGGCAAGGGACAGGGCGACATAAGGCAATTCGTTTGTGACCACCCCTTACGGGATTAAGGTGTCTGGCGATAGACAGATGTCAATACATCACCTTCCGTCGTCCCTTTGGTCACTGTACGCTGAATAATTGAGAGTTTACCATACTGGGATAAGGTGTTGGTTAACATACAGATAGATAAATAAGGTGCAATACTATACTGTATTCTGATGGCAAAAAATATATATATACTGTATATATTTTTTTTCAATTTCAGTTTCATTCCTATGATTATTAATCTTGAAGTTTCTAAAGACATGAAACTATTTTTTGTGACTGAAATCGCAAATCCTTTAACCCCTAGCCGCCAGGGGACGGTTATATCCAATGAGAAACTGGTAGGCCAGGAACACCGGGTGTCGGATATATCAGCAAGTGTTTTCGCGCCACGGTTTGATGTGGCCGCCACTTGATCTCATCACCAAAGGGTTGGGATAGACTCCTGCCACCTGAGGCAAGCATACCTTAATCGTCTCCGTGGTTTTGCCAGGTGAAGGATGATGTTTTCTTAACCCGACGCATGTCGGAAGACACTGGACCCTCATCGAGCCGTGGTGACGGCCAATTTTTGATTTTTTTTTTTTCTAGATAGGTTAGAAATGATGAGAAAACATGGAGAACAACCATAAAAGTACTCACAGAAGCCATTTAGGTAGATTCTCCCTGAGCAGGTGGCTGAAAACTTCGGAGTAACGCCAGTAGACTTCACCGCCTGCTGCCACCACAGAGCAAGAGAAGGGAGAAGCTCTGCACTTTCTTTATCAGTAACTATGCTATTCGAGCCAAGAACACTCATGTTGGGTATACAGATGATACAGGAAGTGTTCCCAAGCCTAGTTATGTACGTTGGTGCACTATGACAGTCACGTGAGTGAGTTGGATTGCCTGATTTGAATTTTCAAATTTTGGCAAATATACCAAATCGCCGATCGCCGGCATGGGGCAGGTTAAACCTCTTGTATGATTACGTTCTCACCTCACGTAAACTCCTCGCCTCATCCACCCTGCCAAGCCTCATTCCAAGGATACTAGGAAAGGGCTCAGTGATAGTGCCATTGGGTGTGCCTTGGATGCAACTGTGTCTAGTTTATCTAATAACGGAGAAGTTATCACGCTGAGAGCGAAGCCAAAGTCGGGGTGATGCACAAACGCACGATTACATCCTGCCTTGCTCGCCAGAAGATACTTATCTTCTTTTTGTCCTTTCTCATCGACATGACCACCTTGCTTTTACTTGCATGAAAAAGAGTTGTTTATGGTTTTTAATTAGTTTCCATAACTGCTATACTCTCTGAGATATAAAGGTTTGAAAACAAGCAATTTTGTGAAAATTTGTCATACTGACAGGGTGACCACTATGAATAGCCTGGTGTCTAGGGGTTAAATAAGAGAAAACCCAGCCCACTTCAGAGTTCTCTTACAGTCTGCTATACATCTTAGTTATGACATATGAATAATTAGCGTTAATATAAAGAATGAATAATTAGCACTAACATAATAAAAAGGAACAAAAAAGCCAGGAAAAGGGTAGGAAAAATTATGGAAGTCTGCACTGCAAGTGTACAAACTACTACACCAACATCAAAGCAACTTACGGTATATGAGATTGCAATATGCTCGATAGAGATCACAATAGATCATATATGCCTCATAAACTGGGCCCACAGATGTTGTAGAGGCAGCAGAAGAGTAAACAAGATGTGGATAGTATACATTAATCACAGTCAAAGAGAAGAGAAATCTAATTATAAAATGTTAACTGGTAAAAATGACAAACTTCATCTGAACTACTAACTAAGAAACTATAAATGATATCAATGACCTGCATTAAAAATTACTTATACCTAAACAAAAAGCCTACCTGTATCTTTACTCTAAAAATCTATTAATCTTTGTTCAGTTATAGAGTGTTATTTTTCTTCAGAAACTATAAAGGAGCAGTATCAGTCACAAAACAAATACTGTACTGTAGGATGCCAATATGTACAGAAGAACATCTCTCATTCACAGAGCTATGTAAATAAATATAAATATAGTACATATGCACTAGTATATAAAGGACTACCAATTATGCTAAAGATATACTGTACTGGGCATGCAATATGCCTCTGTTAAAAATATGTTTTAATAGATATTGACAGTATTATATCTCCTCCTCAACACTGTTCTGTGATGCAAGTCTTGTCTCCAGCTTCTTCTTGCGAGCATCTTTCTTGGACTTTCTGGAGATAGGTGGCAGAGTCTTGCTGGTGCGAGGGTTGCAGGCTGTAAAGCAAGACACTTTCTGCTCCTTGCGCTCATCTTCCGCAAGGCACTTACGACACTGCGTTGCCTGCCACTCTTCCTTACATGCTTCACAGGATTCCCCTTTTGCCTCTCTTGCACACACCTCACAACCACCTTCCTGAGCACATTCCTGGCAATCCAAGGAGAGACTACGAGTTTGTGAATACAAGTCTGGAGTGTTCCGGTAGCTGTAGGGAGGGGAGTCCATGGACATAGTGCGCATGCTGTAGTAAGAATAAGAGGATTCATGCAGCTTCGAGGGAAGGGTGCCATAGTAGGTGGAGGCAGAGGTGTGCTTACCTGACTGCTGCTTTGAAGACCCTCGACTGGGAGGTGGTGGAGGTATGCCGCCAGGGGGCTGTTATGGGGGATACACAAACCTAGTGTTATGATATACCCTATTTATTTGACTGAAAAGAGACAAAAGTTCATATACAGTAATATTTCATCTCTTCTACTTACTCACTTTGCTCTACTGGCTAATACTACTAAAGCTGTAAGAGGTTTTCTATGTATTCTGCCCACAGATGATTGTCTTTGATATTAGTGTATCAGGGAGGAAAGTGACATACTGTACATGCCATACGTGAGAGGTAGTTGCAGAGGAATAATAAATAAACTTTTGTCCTTGACTGTACATCTTTGTACTATAATAAAGTAATGGGTGCTCATGGTACAACTACTAGTAAACTGGGAAATACAGACTAAAATTAGATTATCACATTTAATAATGCACCTTTCATAATCCACTTTCTCACAGAGTCAGTTATCATGGACAACTTTTTTTCTCTCTCTCCCTCCCCATCCACTCCTCCTCTCATCTTCAAACCCACTTAAATATAGCCTTTTACCATCCCATTCATAATTAATCATCCACCAATTTTGATACCTTATCAGTGACTTAGCTTCCTCAAGTTCTACACCTCATTTCCTTAAACTCTCATTTACCGTATCATTCTATTTGTGTCTGCCTCAGTGGCGTACCTGGGGGGGGCAGGGGGGGCTGTTTGAAATTGCCCCCCAGGCCCCCAATTTAGGGGGGGCCCAAAAAAAGCCTTAAAAATTTATAAGCTTTTTTATTTATATTTAAAAATATATATATTTATCATCCCGACAATCCCGGCTGAGATATTAGATAAGTTTTGCGAATGAGGGTGGCTAGGTTCTTTGCGGGGCCCCCCCTCCAGGATGGGGGCCCCGCAAAGAACCTAGCCCCCCAGGCCCCCAAATCTCTAGGTATGCCCCTGGTCTGCCTTCCTTTGTTCCTAGTTTTCCCTTATCATCAATCCACTTTTTATTACTGTATTCTTCTTTCCACCTCACGTGGCTCTATGCTGAGTGATAGTCCAATGGTTTCCTGTAACCCAAGAAACCATTTACCATGCTGGGTGGTAACCATGTACAGTGCAGTCTCGATTACATGAAAATCTTTCAATTGGAAAATGCAATTAACCAAAGGGTTTGCTAATTAATTCTCAATTCAATTTACCAAAGAAAGAGATTCCAACTGAAATTTCAAACAGTGGGCCCTTTTTGCACCACCCGTGATAGTTTACAATGCTTCAGCTTTGGCGAGTGTCGGGTCGCTTGCCATATTTGCATAATGTTTGGAAGTGCCCTGCTGGGTCTTGTATATTTATTGCATCACTGGGTTGTCACTGGTTTATGTCATGGAATCTCCTCTGTCACCAGAAATATGTAAAAATTGATTAATCAAAGTTTTGAAAGTCCCATGAATTTCGTATAATCGAGAGAGTACTGTAATAAGATAATGGGGTGCTGTGGAGCCTGCTATGGTGCCCCTGTTAACTGGGTGGAGTGAAGCAAATGTGGCATCCATCCAGGAACCAAACTTCCACCCTTTCCCTGCATCTCACTGTTGAAGGGCAATGTCATCCACAAGGGAACATCGGTTCACTTAACGGGAATGCCCTGCAGGGGCCGCTGCTTGCCTGCTGTTGATGAGTCTGCTCAGCCAGACAGACTGGGGGTTGATCAACAACAATCATACCTATTCACCCTATCAACAACTCTCACCTTGAAACTCAGACAACATTTTCACCACTCTATTCCTATTCAGTCTCTACATAAACACATAAACATACCACCTTAGCACACACTTTTCTCTACCCTTTGAAAAGCTGACCTCCTTACTCCACACCTTTCAGGAATCTCCATACCATTATTTCCAAACCCATACATTAAAAAGGGGGGAGGGGTTTAAACATGTATTTTGGCTGCAAAAAGAACTTCAAAGGGTCTACTGCAATTCTGCAGTATGGATTAACTCCTTATTTATTAATGTAAATGTATAATAAGAGGAAAACTTAGTCCCCTTTTACCCCTTCAAGGTGTAGGGGTTCAATGCCAGGCTACCATAATCTGATGTGGAGGCAATTTGTTTGTGGCCACCTCTCATGGGATTAAGGCATATGGCAAGACAGACAGATTGATAAACAGACAGACCAGCATATGCTTAAAGTCACAATACATAATTTAAAAACTTACTGCCACTTCTTAGGGATTTGAACTTGCACATGACTGTCACCCTAACTGATACCTTTAGACCACATGCAAGCTTAACCCCTTCAGTCCGATGATGCATACTTGAAATATATTCTTGCAACCTCCAAATGATTTTACTCGACTTAGGAAGGCTGTTTTGAAGTGAAGGGGCTTATGATGGCTTTGCCTAACCCCTCCAGTTCAAAATGTTTCTCCAAGGCTGAATAAAATTGCCATCATAGCAACAATAAAATGAATAATACATCATTGTAGTGAAGGGATTCAGCAAAACTATCATTATGACCAACATCCTTATCATAAGCCCAGCCCTAATTCCTGCCTGAGATGGAGTGAGGTAGGATCAAGAAAGAAATCTTTTCGCATGTCAAATGCAAATGCCCACACATCACCCAAGGCTATGCAATCCTGATTCCATTTCCAATGCAAAACTAGAGTATATTGTTTTAATGTTAAATAACTACAAATTGGGATGATTTTACATGACAATACTGGTGAAGACTGAGTATGGGGGCTGTATGAGCATTGCATGGTGTGATAGTGTCTAAATTTATTTATGAGTTTCAGGCTTTGATATGGCATAGCAATGAAAAGCAAAGTTTGAGAGCAGTGGAAATTGGGCTGCTGTGGTAAAGTATGTGTGGGTTGTATTGACTGGGTATGATATGGAACATACTGATTCCTGTAAGATCTGATGTGGGGGAGTCTACTGGAGAGTGTGTTTAGACAATATAGTCATACAGAGATAATGGGTCTATGGAGGATGGTGATAAGTTATATGAAAAGAAAAAAAAAAAGCTATATAAAATTGTTTAGCAACAACAAGAATTACAGTAAATTAGACATCACTGCATCAGCTGATAAATCAGCTGATACTCACCTCTGGCTTATTTGAAGATGCAATTGACCGGCTTGGTGGCGGTGGTGGGGGTTGACTGGGTGGTGGGACGGTGGGTCGGCCAGGTGGGGGTGGCGGCCTTACAACAGGAGGCCGAGACATCGAGCGGGCAATGTTGGCTCCTTCTTGTCTGCCAACAGTGTGTGGGCGAACCAAGCCACGACCACCACCTGGGGCATTACGGTTGGGTGGCAGGGTGTGAGCAGGAGGGTGACTGGAGTCGTCGCTTATTCCACTGTGGTTTTGTTGGAAATCCAAGTCATTGGATGTCCGATGTTCCTTCATGCTGTTGGTTCGGGTTGCAGGCTTACTTGGTCCATGCGTGTTCCCGTTGGGCTGGAATAAGCAAAAATTTGAATTAATATATTGTAAATCAATCAATCTATACTGCAAACACAGAGCAGCTCTCCCATATGGCATGCTTACACTATCATGTGGAGACACTGCATCTATTAATATAATCTAATTGCCAACGGCCATACCACGTTGAGTACACCGCTTCCCGTCCGATCAGCGAAGTTAAGCAACGTTGGGTCTGGTTAGTACTTGGATGGGTGACCGCCTGGGAACACCAGATGCTGTTGGCATCCCTATGTGTCAAGTGGGGTTGGTGGAGGATTAGTGCCCCTCCCTGTAAAACAATTAACTCTAAGCCATTGGCCACCCCGTTTGGGATACATGGCGTCTGGCAATGAATGAATGAATGAATGAATGAACCAATATCAGTCTTCCATCAGAAGCAACAGCATTATGCCAGCTGTACACTATCACCAATTACATTTTTCACAATAATTGGTACATGAATGAATTATACTACAGAAGTCAGTTTGCACATGCCTGACACAGGCAAATAGCTCTACTACACACATTCAAGCATTTTATTGGTTCTAAAGGGCAACTGATCTGTATGATAATTGGGCAGTATTTTCTGCTTGTGGAGAACAGACCTACCATAATTTTGGTTATAGGAAATCATTTGGCTTGTAGCTAAAGTCCATATATAGTACTAAATACTCATGGGGACAAAACACACCCTTGTCTCACTCCTACAATTATACCAAAGGACTCAAATATATCCTTCCCCAGCATCATAAAACCAAATATAAATGTAAACCAGCTACAGAAATCCCACATCAAAAGATGCCTCTTTAGTCAGTCTTTTATGGTATTATGTCTACAGTAAATTACAGAAAATCGTCTTAACTGATTTTAATTGCTATTTATATAGCTGTTTAGCCAACTTCTCTAATTTAAGTACTAAATGTAGGGGGAAAAAGTAGTGGTATTTAAGAGCACATGACCGACATGCAATGTACTCTCCGTTTTTCATATCTGAATTCCTTACCTACCATAAATTCCTTACCTGAAGGAGATGTTTGGGAGGAAGGGTGGGTTTGGCCATGGAGGGCGGTCTAGGGGGTGCTGGTTTGTTGCTTAAGCTGTGTTTGTTTACTACCACAGGCCTACTGGGCAGGGTGGGATGTGAGCCACTCTCTGATGGTCTGTCATCCTGAGGTCAACAGGAGTCAACGATCAAGTATCCACCTACAGCATTACGACGCCAGCATATAACCCAACAAATTCAATAGCATTTTAAAATTTTACTCTTGCTACTCCCAAACAATTTTACTCAACCATGGAAGGATGTTGATTAGTGAAAGATTCAGGGAAGGCTACATCTAGCCCTGCAGTTCAAAGAGTCTCCCCCAAGTGGAATACAACCAGAACAAAAAATGCATCATATGACTGACGGAATTACCCTCTTCACTATACTGACATCTATTTTACTGTACATCTGCTCCCTCCAGATTTATTTTATAATTTTATTAGAAATTTTTTTAACTGGACAAGTTAGATATAGCCTTCATTAACCTCTTCATTAACAGAGTCAGGTATAACTTGAATAAAAATCAACTGGTGGTTACCACTTCAGTAAAAAATATCATCTGGCGGTTAAAAAAAAAAAAATCACAGAAGGGAAGAGGCAAATCTCCCTTAACAAAAGGATGTCTATTTCTTCTATTTGATTTTTGTCATCTCCAGGTGAGTTTATTCAGCTAAGGGGGAATCTTTGAAATGTAGGGTTCCATGTGGCCTCCATTAACCCCTTAACTGCAAGGCATCATTTTTGTGATGCTTGAGAGCAAGGGATCATACCGCGGGGCGTCACTTTTGTGATTCTGTGTTATTTTGAATTCGCCTGGGCTTTCAAGTGGTGGCTTGTATCATCTATCAGTACTGCCAACGTCCAACACTAGTCAGCACTCCTAATCTCATCTGTACTCCCATCCATTGTTGACAATTTAGCCATTTCTCCCCGTTCTTGACTCCCCTCCCTACCTCCCCTCCATTACCCTCTCCTCTCGCTTGCCTGGCCGTGCTGTGCTAAGTAAATCCTCCCTGGAATTTTCCACTGATTTCATCCATTGAAATAAGCCCTATGCCCTATTCTTATACCAAATAATATATGCAAAAATGAAATAAGGTAAGTGATAGTGCCATACACTGGGAACTGGCTAATTTAATCACCAGACAACACCTCACGTGCACTCGTTCGCTAATTTTCGCAGTTTATTTCCCCTTGAAATATGCCATATAATCTATTCTCGTAATAAAAATATATATAAGAAAGAAAGGGAGAAGCCTAAGTGATATTTACATTCACCTTCAACTACCTAATTTATTATGTATTGTCTAGATTTCCTGCCAATCATTTCATAGCGTATATATTTGCAGCTGTAACCAAGCTGACATTGGCAGCATTGCACTCCCCCTAGGCCATCACACTGTATTCAGTTTACTGTCGTCTTTCAAGGTGAAACCACGTCGGATTCGCGCCTGTCCAATTCCGCAGCTCTTTAGCCCCATGCAAAGAGCCCTGTGACCTCTACCCCCTACTAATCCTCGTGTGGAAAGGGGTAAAGGGCTAAGTGACTGCTGTGAATGTGAACTGGCTAATTTATCAATGAAAATGATGGAGAGTGACTACAATCTTTCTGGTGAGTAACACAGTGCAAGTGGAAATGTAAATAATGTGTAAACAGCAAGTGAAAGCAATGAATGTAAATATAAGTGAACAGTGGAAAATAGTTTTATAAGCTACTGCAAGTGACAATGCATAACACAGTATAAATAAAATAGAAATGTAAATAATGTAGATAAAATAGAGAATGTAAATAGAAATGTAAATGAGTAGTAATATAAGAATACGAGTATCTATACTAGAAGCATTGAAAGTGAGTTTCACTCTAGCATGTATGAATACTGGGAGTTATGAAAGTGAAAGTGAAAGGGACAAATTCGCTCTCAACGCTAGTATACAGGATGAGAAAGTGAATGCTACGTATTTTAATGAAAGAGAAATTGAATGCCTACAGTGACAATAAACTACTATTACTGAAGGAAACTTATGGATAAAGACTGCAGATATATATATAAGTGTTATACAGTAATAGAAATACAAAGTGTGAGTGTTTTTATGAATAATAAATGACAGAACACCAGCGGCGAACGAGTGCAAGTGGGAAGGTCATACGTGCTAGTAATTTTCATTGCTTTAACAGTTTTTTTTTTGGGGGGGAGTATGGATTCCAAACTATTTGAAAATCATAGAATAGTGTTTCTAGTGATAATATCAGGCTGTGGTAATCATATTACGGGTTGTCGGGAAGTGTAAAGTGGAGACTTCGTTACCCAACTTCAGAGGTCTCCACAAGTCCTGCGGTACTCGACGAAGGCTCAACAAACATCCCAGGAGAAAGCTGAAGGTATGTGCCATATGCATATGTAATTTTAATATTCTAGGACTAATAACTGATTTTTGGCAAATATTTTTAGAGAGTCTGTCGGAGTGTGAATATGACCATGAGACAAGAAAGTCAAGCCAAAACAACCCCGCGGTTTAGGGGTTAACCCATTCACTAGTAAAAGTGAATACAATCATTTGGAGGTAGCAAGAATTAAACTTAAAAATACATCATCAGGTTGCAGGGGTTAAAAATGTAGTACACTACCAGAAATACAATGCAACGTGAAGAAGTATAAATACTGGACTACAGATTATTGTTGTGTAATAGTTGGTCAAGCAGAAACACAACACTAAATTTAACAACTGTGTTCATTACACATGTATGCAAATACTTACAATAACTGTGTAACATAATCATTCAGCTCAGCTGAATGGAAACTATGTTTCTAACATAAAAATGTTTATGGGACATTATCAGACATGGAGAATAAAATGGTGTGAGACTAAGTAACAATGAAAGGCAAAACTAAAAAGTATACTCTTGGATTCAAGTGGTTAATGAAGAGCAAAATTTATTGAAAGTAAAACTAAAATACTTGGTAATTATTACACTCATACAGGTACAGCACAGTACAAAAACCTACAGCAACATACTGTGCAATATACAAGTTCTGACATGATCTAAACAAGTAGTTACTCTTTGCTTCTTTACATTTTAACTTTTATGCCCTCCAATCTGGTGACTTTTTTTTTTTCCCTACTATCAGACAATTTTACTTAGTCTAAAAAAGCACCATAATAGTGATGGGGAAAATGAAGGCTGTACCCAACACTTCCAGTTCAAAATATTTCTCTGGCTGAATAAAATTTCTGGAGGTAGCAAGAATAAATTACATATGCCGGTATATTATCAGACTAAAGGAATTACTGAGTGTTTTGGATATCTGTAATGCTCAAGTCTACATGACAAGTAATATACTGTACCTTAATTCCGGAGCTGTTACAGTTTGTTACACGATTTTGTAGTTTTACCAAGTAAAGTCTTATCAGTTTAATGAAGATGGAATTATGAAAGAAATAAAAACTAGCAACAACTGACATTCAATGGAGTATAAGCGTAAGTAAGTTTGTGGACACCAGAACTGAAGCGCGTGCTTAGATGGTATAAGCATGTGGGGAGAAGGGGTGTTCATTGAGTGGTGACATATATCTTTGCATTTGAAGGTGGAAGGAGGCATGGCATGACAAGAAGGTGGACAGATATGGTACAGGTATATGAGTCTGTGAGAAAGTAGGGTATGCAGGGTGACTGAGGCAAGGGAACTGACAGTGGACACAGCTGACTGGAATTTTGGAGGAAATAGTGTATGATGGGTTTGACACCTTTATTTTTTCCCCGTGAAGTGACATTTGTGGGACAGACTTTAGCTAATGGGTCATATGAAATGCATAACTGTGAATGATGATGCCTGTGGGGTGGAGTCAGGATATTTGGGTCCTGAATAGCAAATGAATGAGTGTGGCACATTTAATAGGATAAACTTTTGGCTAGTTTCTCCTTTCATAATTTTTTTCTTGCACTCTGGATTCTAGTTCACCCCATCCTCATGTGGGGAAAGAGGTCTGGATTATGATGATGATGATGATGACAACAAACCATGAGGGGGAGTGAGGTGGATACAAGGAGGATGGGGGGTGAGGTGGATACAAGGGGCAATAAACCATGTGGTATTTTCTTTTAAGAAGTATAGGGGCATGTTGCTCTGTTCTGGTCCTTAATCTGGATTCCAAGAAGCCTATCCATTTCCTCCATAACAGGGCCCTGTGCCCTCATTAACCTCTTGGCAGTCAAGGAGTACAGCTGCCCCCTAGCAGCTAGCACTGCAGCTACGTTCTAGATCACAGCTGATACAGATGACTGGGGCAAGCTGAGAGTACTAACTATAGCACCGGCTCCTTGGCCTTATTTAAGGCATTTAACAATTTCCAACCTAACGTCTGGAGATAGGCTCTTCCTTACTCGCTTAGACTTCAAGACATTAGGTCAGCACCTTCACTAACACCCGGCTTGCCACTAGCCCCAGCACCCTGATTAACACCAAGCTTGTAAGACATGAAGTTTTTAGCTACAGATATTTCACTTGTTGGAGGGACACAAGTCAAGAGTGAAAGCAGTGGAAATGAGTCATTTGAAAGGCACATGTGGAGTCACATGGAGAGACAGACTGACAAGTAAGGAAGTGAAGGAGCGTTGTGGTGTGGATGTGGATGCAATAGAAAGCGTTAGGAGAAGCACACTGAGGTGATTTGGCCATGTGGAGAGGATGGAGAGCGAGAGACTGGTGAGAAGAGTGTATGAGAGTGAGCTGGAGGGAGGGAGAGGGAGGGGAAGGCTAAGGATGAGATGGAGGGATGAAGAGAGGTATATGAGAGAGGGGGTGTGTGAGCTGGAAGCAGGGCAGTGAAACGGTGGGGAACAGGGCGACATGGAAGAGATTTGTTTGTGGCTACCCCTCACGGGATTGAGGCACCTCGTTATGGATAAACAGATAGATTTACCAGTAGTTCACTTTCTGCTTTAAATACCATAGTAATGATTACAATGCTCAAGTGATGGCAAAATCGTACAGTAAGGATTACAATGCTTGAGTTATGGCAAGGCATGAGAGAGAACCTGATGTACTAGAATGCATAACGGGAGAGATGACTGCAGGGGAGGAACACACGTGAGTGACTAAGTCCTTCATAGGGTTGGCAGGAGAGATCAGGCCTGCTTGTATGACTCAAAACAGGAGTCTGCACATGTAAAAAAACACCAGCAGCCATTTTGGCTCAGACAAATGGCTGTCAGCTTGCATATCGGCAACTGGTGATGCTTTGTAGGGGAATCAGAACAAGCGTATTGTATAAGCGAAAAATGGCTGATCATAAGCATATAATCGCATAGCGAGCAATCACGTAACAAGTAATGTTTGCAACTTAAATGATGTGCAGAACCTACTTTTACTTAAAGGTACACTGCACCAATGATCAGTAACTAATAATTATGTACAGAGATTATATTTTTTAATAAAGTGTACCTAAAATGTTCACACAGCTCTTACACCCACCAACATCACATCAAGTCAGTGATCTTAACACTACTAACTGGTAAACAGAATGTGGACAGTCAGTAGTTCCCTCCATCGTCCACAGTGAACATTACATTAATTTTGTTAGTATTAGATGACTCTGTCTACCAGTAATAATTATGGAAGGAATATGGTATTCCATACAGTTTTATATTTTAAAAAACTTTTATAAATACCAGTATGTGTATACTGTACAGTGTAAACCACACAGGAATAAGCTGATTCCAATACAATACCAATTACCAGTTACTTATACCTCTCACATCCTAAAACTGATACTAATCGGCCTTTGGCTACTGAATTACAGCACTAAAGCAAACCAGCATCACCTCCTTCCCATCAAGGCCATCAACAAGCAGCGCATCAAAAGAGTCGAGGCCATCAACATGCAGGGCACCAGAAGGGCTGAGGCCATCAACAAGCTTAACATCTGGGCTTCGCTCTGCCTCATCTGCCTCCACTGAGTTTGTTGCACCCGACTACTCACCACTTGCCTCACCTGGGTGCTCTCCCACTTCCTCTCCCGCATGCTCTCCCACTTTCTCTCTTGGGTGCTCTCCCACTTCCTCTCCCGGGTGCTCTCCCATTTCCTCTCCCTTACCTTCCTCACCCGATCCACCTGCTCTTGAGAATGACAAGTGAGAGCCCATGGATACCAACCATCCCCCAATCTTGTGGGGAACACTTGAAGAAGACTTAGACCAAACAAGGAACCAGTTTATGTGAATTGAAATCTTTTTATTACACTTCCGTCTGGTGGCTGACCATTGGCTTGGAATGTATCCCCATTGAACTCATGTTATAATGTCTTTGATATATAATCAATGGTTATCCAATCGGTTATCCAGGAATGCAACCCAATCATATAACTCAAGACCTGTACAGTATTGCACTCATGCAGGTACAGTACAGTGAAAAAGCTACTGCAACATACTGCATTGTACCCAAGCCAGTGCTGACGAGCTTTACACACGCACACATGCATGCACTGTGGGGACCACACTACTGTGTGGTCCCCACACAAAATGAAGGATATAAACAAGATCGAGAGAATACAAAGAACAGCAACCAAGATGGTCCCTGGCCAGGCAGATCTGTCACACAGAGAGAGGCTGGAAAAGTTGGATCTCCATTCATTAGAAGGAAGAAGAGAGAAGGGCGACATGATTGCAGTGTTCAGGGCCATGATGGAAGTAGATAAAACTGACAGAAAAGATCTGTTTGTATGGGATAGGAGAGTAACAAGAAGACCTGGAATGAAACTAAAAAAGCCAAGTTGCTTGAAGGATATCAAGAAATATAGTTTTCCATAGAGATGCATAGACCTGCGGAATAGCCTGGACAAAGAGATAATCCAGTCTGAAATCTTAAACGACTTCAATGCAAAATTGGACTTACTGAGGAACAGAGACGGGACCCTACAAGCATAGCTCATTTCCTGTATATCACAACTAGGTAAATACAACTAGGTAAAGACACACACACACACACACACACACACACACACACACACACACACACACACACACACACACACACACACACACACACACACACACTAGGGTGGGTCAAAAATTTAAAATTCGGCAAAACATGGCTGTTTTGATGACCTATAGTATGTTTTCACATGAACTAATTGTACATTTAAAAATGAGTCAGTGGTACTCCAGCAACTTTGAATTTTATTTTTACAGCACTGATGCTCCAAGCATTCAGTGATTACTGGTGATTGGCAACTCTATAAATGATAATCCATTGTTCTGCATTTCTGTTACCAACTACACGAACTGGTACTGGTTTACAGATCTGAAGAGTGTCAGAACGGATTACTGTATTCTATCCTGAGCCGAGTCGTGTAGCTGATCGATGTCAAGTAAGCAATAGAGACATCTGCTCCACTGTGAATGCAGCACTGAAAGATATGAATATTCTGTGTGAAGAAAATGAAGTTGATCCCAGTAAACTCCGCCATCAGAGAAAATACTGGAGAGATGTCACACTGCAACAGCATAAAAATGACTTGAAGGAGATCGTTTGCATCGGTTTCGATGGAAAAATCAAGCAGACACTCAAGAAAACCCCAGATGGTCAGAGAATCATGAAGGAAGATCATTACTCAGTAGTCGCTTTTCCTGACACTGTTTACATCAACCATGTTTCTCCTGAAAGTGGAAGAGCAGCAGATATTGCCAAGGAAGTCATGTCTGTCATTCGAGAAACAGATTCAACAGATTCATTGTAAGCTATCGTCTGTGATGGGACAAATGTCAATACTGGAAAGAGAAATGGAGTGATCTGTGAGCTCAAAACACAGCTTGGCAGACCACTACAGTGGCTTCTTTGTTTGGTGCATCTTGTTGAAATCATTTTCCAAAAGTATTTCGAGACAGTTGATGGTTCGACAACAGGTCCACGAGGCTGCAGAGGAGAAATAGGTTAATCGCTTGAATCTGACCCAAAAGATCTTCCAGTTGTTGGTTATGAATGTGCTGCTAGAAAAACTTGAATTTTACCAGAAGGAGTTGTAAGTGATCTTAGCAAAGATCAGGGCTACCTGTACCATGCATGTTTGGCAGTGCAACTGCCAAGTGGAGATACTAATGGTGTGGGACCATCTGCACAACCAGGACCACTAAATCATGCCAGGTGGCTTATGAAAGCTAATTACGTACTGCGACTTTCCTTGTCAAAGGAGCAACCACCACCAATCCTAAAACATCTCGTTTCATTCATTGTGAACTACCATGTTCCTGTGTGGTTCAGGGTGAAAGCCAAACAGCTTGTGCCAGGATGGAGCCAAAAATTTCTTCTTCATGGTGAAACTCCTTCAAAAGCTGCCGTTGGAGGATCAGGTGATCATTCGCCCTGTGCTTGCCAATAACAGCTACTTCTGTCACCCAGAGAACATTCTGTTGTCGGCTGTTGCTGATGAAGATGTTGGCATACACTCAATGGCAATCAAGTTGATGAAACATGCATGGATGAATGAGAATGATGACAAAGTCTCAGTTAGAATATTTGAAAAATCGGCACTGAAGATAAACTTTGAAGTTCGATGCCAAGAAGTACACTGAGCTGGTAGAGCTTTCTTTTGCCACAGTTCCTCCATTGCTGAAGAACAGACTGGACCAAATGGACGAATGCCAACCCATCGTACTGGAAATGTACCCTTGCCAATCCCAAGGAGTGGAACGCTGCATCAAGGATGTCACATCCACCACATCCACCCCTGTACTGAATGGGAAAAATCATGCAATTGTCCTATCACTCCCAACAAACCTACAGCAACCAAGTAATACGACTGTAACCTGCAAGTGGTGTCAAAACGTCTGTACGCATTCCCCATCAAATGGCTAATATCGCACAGCCACAGGGGCCAAGTCTTTCCCAACCGCCACCTCCATTGAACACAGACCACAAGCCAAGAGTGCACGTTCGGCGACAGCGGCCGTCTGCCTCTCTACCAAGGGTCAACAGTCCCCCGGTCATGGTGAGTTGTGTTTCTACATGGCCACTTGGCGTCTAATAGCCGCAAGCCAAGAGTATATGTACAGCAAAAGCACCCGTCCACCTGTTGACAGAAGGGGGAGAATCCTGCTCACAGCCTCAATTCTCCCCCCCCTCCCGTCCCCCCTCCATACCCTCCCAGCTTCCTCCACACTCCCTCAGACCTTACCCTCCTCCGTGATGATAACACTGACCTGTGGGTTTTCAAAGTTTTTTGCAATTTATTCAACTACTATTGGTTGTATCAAAATTCCGCAGTAACCAAGAGAAAGCTCATGAAATTCTCCATCTAGACATATGTTTAACTCTTGGAAGGTGCCGGCAAAATTTTGAACTAGGATGGTGAGAAGTTATATGAAGGTAAGTTTTACTCTTGAACACTTTATTCTTTTGCCTGAATTTCAGCACTCTTACTTGTCAGTTGTATGTGTTTTTATTAGCTTATGGTATAAACACCATTGAGGATGATGGTATACCATTTATACTAATATAACCAATTTCCAGTGGCATATTTGGTCATGGAATTTTTTTTGAGCCCTGGGAGCAGTCATTCGTCACAGACAACAAATTTTCAAAAAATTGTCCGTTTTTTTTTGTGGAGTTCTGTTGTTTATGACTTGTTTTCATGATGTCTGGCATTAATATGGATAATCCTATGTGTTTTGATGTCTCAATATGGCAGAATGACCGAAAAACTGCCCAAATTAGGAGGGGTACTGCATATACAGTAATGTATAGGTTGGGTGTTATTTGGTTTTTAGTTTTTTTTTTTTTTTAATGGTTTTCTTGGTGTTCAGCAGTACTCTGGATATTCCTATGTGCATCTGGATGTCTAAATATGACAGATTGACCTGAAATCAGTGCCAAAATTAGGAGGGGTACTGTATATACAGTAGTGTATAGGTCAGGTGTTTTCTGGTTTTCAATGTTTTTTTTTTCATGGTTTTCTTTGTGTTTCGCATTACTCTGGATATTCCTATGTGTGTTTGGATGTCTAAATATGGCAGACTGACCTGAAAACAGTGCCAAAATTAGGAGGGGTACTGTACATACAGTTGTGTATAGGTCGGGTGTTTTTTGGTTTTCAATGTTTTTTTTTCACGGTTTTCTTGGAGTTTAGCGTTACAGTACTTTGGATATTCCTGTGTGTTTTGATGTCTAAATATGGCAGACTCACCTGAAAACAGAGCCAAAATTAGGAAAGGTACTGTATATACAGTGGTGTATTGGTAGGGTGTTTTTTTGTTTGCATTTTTTTTTTTTTTTTTTTTTTTTGCATGGTTTTCTTGGTGTTGAAAATTATTTTGGATAATACTACGTATGTTTTGATGTCAAAATATGGCAGCATGACCAGAAAACACTGCCAAAATAAGGAGGGGTATTGTACATACAGTAATGTTTAGGTAGGGTGTTTTTTTGGTTTTCAGTGGTTTTTCTGCAAGGTTTTCTTGGTGTTTAACATTACTCTGAATATTCCCATGTGTATTTTGATGTCTAAATATGCTTGAATGACTGGAACACACTGCCATGTTAAGCATAGGTACTATACAAATAGGCTAGGTATGATGACTTGGAGGTGGGTATAGGTAGGGTCTGGGCAGGCCCACCGAGAGGGGGAGTCAGCCAGTGCATTGCCCTGGGGCCCTTGGGGTCTTGGGGGGGCCCATGAGTATGTTGGGAAAAAAATTCAAAACCTCTCTGGTACAGTACAGTATATAGTTATTGAATAATAGGGACGAATTGGGCCAAAAGCCAGATTTGACAGGTAGACTGACAATAGACCATACATACGACCTAAGGGAGATAGGATAGCTGTTACAAAGGCTGTATATAGGCCTGTAGCTCTTCGTGTCCATGAACGTCACGTGAATGTTTTGGGTATGCCATTTTCTTGATTTTGCAGTCTACTTTTCATTATTTTTATGCATTACCAGTATGATTGTAGCCTGTAGGGTTGTATGGACCTTATGCTGATAGCCACTGTTTACATTTTGAAAATGATGCTAAGAGCACATGCATCTTATGTAGGTCATGCTATTAGTACACAAACTGGGTTTTCTCAGAAGGCAATGGTTGTTTTAGTTTTTGAACACAAATGTCCAAATTTTTAAGTGTTATCTTCTTGCAATATTTTTTTTTCAAACTGTGACTTACAAAAATATTCATTTTTTATAATTTAAATGATTTCTTGAGGTACTTTTTGTTCTGTTGTTATTACACTTGACCCTTGATTTGGCAGACCCTTATTTCCCGGATTTCGGATTTCCCGGACACGGGCTGAGGCCGGACAATATTATCAAATGCCTGACAAATGCCCGTACAAGTCAAGACGGTGGGTGTTAGTGCCGAAGTGGTGACATGTAGAGGTGTTTGGTAAGTAGGAGGACTATTGAGCCTTGAGAGCAGGCTGTGAAGCCTATGCCCAGAGTCAGACACATTAAGAACAAAATATATATATATATATATATATATATATATATATATATATATATATATATATATTATACTGTATATATATTCTTTCCTCTTCCTTATGCCTACAGGTGACTCTACACTCCCTCTTCTGTCTTTTTTTCCTTCATTCTTTCCTCTTCCTTCTGCCTATGGGTGACTCTACACTAAGTGACAAGCCAAATGAATTCCTGTACACCAGGAAATCATTTACTATCCTGGGTGGTAACCATGTAACCAAATAATGGCACCTGGCAGTTTAATGAGTAATTAAGGTGCCCCAGCCGGATTGAGCCAGAGCAGGTTTATATTCAAGGGATGGTTGCGACTTACTGGACATGTAATGCCAACTCAGGAATAATTCAGGTTGGTCACTCTCATCTTAAATGTCAGGACCAACTTGTTTAGCCCCAGGCTCCTACACTTCTCATGGGGCAATACAAGATTAGATGATGATGATGGTAATACACTATATTTATATATATACAGGCAAACCCAGGTTCACCGATGCAATTGGTTAAGTAAAAACCCATCACTAGGTGGGGTATCATATCCTGGGGTAGATTCGACATGTAAAGTAAAAGGACGCATTTTTTAACCTTGGGTCCCCCCCCCCCCAGCCAAGTCCTAAACCCACTCAAATGAGTCCAAGAAAAAGTTTAAAGCCAATCTAAATGGTCTAACCGCTGCAAAAAAACAGCTAACCTAAGCCTAAAACCAGTGCCTGTCTTGCTTGTACTCAGTCAAGGTCGCTGGAGAATGCAATCTCTGACTCATATTCTAACTCACACACTGAGGTGGTTTGGCCATGTGGAGAGGATGGAGGGTGAGAGACTGATGAGGAGAGTATATGTGAGTGAGGTGGAGGGGGGGGAGAGGGTGGAGGCCAAGGGTGAGGTGGAGGAGGGGGAGCAGGTGGAGGCCAAGGGTGAGGTGGAGGAGGGGGAGCGGGTGGAGGCCAAGGGTGAGGTGGAGGGATGGAGTGGAGAGGTATGTGAGAGAATGGGGTGTGAGTTGGAAGCAGGGCAGTGAAATGGCAGGGGACAGGGCGACATGGAGGCGAATTGATTGTGGCCACCCTGTAAGGGATTAAGGCGTCTGACAACAGATAGAGAGATACAGTATACTGTATATATGTATACACAGGTATACCTCAATATAAAATACCCCTAGATGCGATACCTCAGCTTAACGATGGGGGTAGAAATAATGTACCACAATACCCTGCCTAACATTGGGCAAAGCCTGGTTTAATGATGGGTTTTGATTTATTTTACCAATGTTGATGATACTTTAGACTAAAATTTTGTGTTTAGGGTGATTTATAAACTATTTTTAGACTTAGATTAATGTGTTTTAGCCATTGGTGGGGTGAACACTGTCATTTTAGGGTACACTTTACTAAGCCTGATTTTTTTCTAGACTTATATCTGACAGTTTTCAGATTTTATTTGTCAGTTTTAGTGAGTTATTTACAGGCATTAGGCTTAGGTTAGATTCTTTTAAGGCTGTTAGGCCATTTAGATTGGCTTTAAACATGTTTTGGGGCTCATTTGGGTGGGTTTTGGACTTGGTTGGGGGGGGAGGGAAACTCAAGGCTGAAAAATGCACCCCATTACTTTACATGCTAAGATTACCCCGATATACGATACCCCACCTAACGATGGGTTTTTACCTAACAAACTGTATTGTTAAACTGGGGTATACCTGTGTGTGTGTGTGTGATATATATACACACACACACACACACACACACACACACACACATACACATACACACACACACACACACACACACACACACACACACACACACCTGAGTAATAACTCACATTCATCCAAGTTTCACTAATTACTCATCAACACTGACTTCTTCATTCTCTTCATTACAATGACAACAATGAGGTAGTTTTTGTCTTACTTGAGTTATCATCAAATTACCATATCCTTCCACAAGCTCTAATTAGACTGAATCTGTTCAGTCCAGTGACATATTTCTTACATTCTTCTAGCTACTTTCAGATGACATTATTTAGCTTAGGGAGAGACATTCAAAATTCAATGAGGCTAATGGCAACTGTTTCTATGCCCTTCACTATAAATGGTCCCTGTGACGCTTAAGAAAATCATCTGGAGGTAGCAAGCATAATATAAGAGATGATGTCCTCAGCCTCATGGAGTTACTCTTAACCCCGTGTCTGCCAAGTGATAGCAGCCTGATAACTTATGCACCAGGGGCATTTACACACTAAAACAAGCAGGGACTTGCAAGGCACAGTACAAGAATCTTATTACAGTAATCACTCTAATATCCGGACGCCCAATAACCGAACATCCCCACTAACCGAACCTTATCGTCCTGGGATCAAACAGTCCCAAAATGGTCCGAAAATCCAAAAAAATAAAAAAATAAATCGATTTTTTGCCGTCCGTAATTTGAACTTGCCGCGCTCGCCGTGTGAGAGCATTGTTTTGGTTCGTCATTCCTCCGACGTCCGATAGAGCGCCGCTGCATCCTCCCCACTTCCCGCCTGTCTCTCACCGCGACAAGACCTACGCTGTTCGCCATGGCTGCCCACGTGCTCGCTTTTGTGAGCTCCAAGGCCTCCTGCTGCTCTCTGCCCTACTCTTAGTGTGTGTGATGATGGCCCCGCCTCCTGAGAAAAGGAAGAGAGTGGTGTTGACTCTGGAGAAGAAACGGGAGATATTGGAGAAGGTTGATGCGGGTTGGTCTTCCTCACGCATTCTCCGCGAGTTCAACCTGGCCCGGTCGACTTTGTTCGATATCAAGCGTTCCCAAGACAAGCTCATGCAGTACACAGCTGACTTCTCGTCGAGAAGCAAACGCAACGTGGAGAGGAAGGTTATGTTTACCCCCAAGTATGCAGAGATCAACCGCTCCACGTTGATTTGGTATCGACAGCAACGTGCAGCTGGTGTGATGGTACGTGGAACGGAGCTGAAGGCTGCTGCTGAGAAGTTTGCAAGGCTTCACGACGCCCTTGACTTCAAGGCATCCGAGGGTTGGCTCTTCGCGTTCAAGTTACGACATGGCCTTACTAACCGTAAAGCACATGGCGAAGCATTGGACGCTAACGAGGATGGAGTGGACGAGTTTCGGCACAAGGTGAAAGGCTTGATCGACAGGGAGGGCCTCACTCTCGGTCAAGTCTATAACGCTGACGAAACTGGCCTATTCTATCGCTCGGTGCCAACGAACACTCTAGCCGATGAGACGGAGAAGCGTGTACCTGGCCGCAAGCTTTCTAAGGAACGGATATCTGCTTTGTGTTGTGCCAATGCTAACGGCATGCACCGGCTTAAGCCCGTTATTGTTGGCCGTGCAAAGCAGCCTCGGTGCCTTCGTGGGGTGATGGATGTCCTTCCTGTCGTATGGTACCATTCTTTGAAAGCATGGTTCACAGCTGTGATTTTCAAAGATTGGTTTCACCATCACTTCGTCAAGGAGGACATCCATTACCAGACAAAGACACTGGGAATTCCTCGCGACCAGGTAAAGGCTCTCCTTCTCCTCGACAATGCACCTGCCCACCCATGTGACAAGGACTTGATTGCTGAAAATGGCCGTATTAGGTGCATGTTTCTGCCACCTAATACGACTGCTCTCATTCAACCAATGGACCAAGGAGTGATCGTGGCAACAAAGCGCCTGTACCGTCGGAAGTTCCTGGACGAGGTGATGGTTGTCCTCGAGGACGAGGACGAGCGCAGGGAAGGACGTGACACTCGAGGCAAGCGGACTTTGGAAAACCTTCGCCGCTACAACATCAAGTCTGCGCTGTACAACTGGGCTAGTGCATGGAAGGAAGTCCCTGTGAAAACTCTTGAAAATGGTTGGTCTCGTCTGCTTCTCGGAACAGATGTGGAGTACGATTTCCTAGGGTTTGACGTGGATGACTTCCATGCACGGCTACGTACGCATGGCGACGATGTTGATGTGGACGATGTTCGTGAGTGGTTGGACGACGACTAGGGCGATCCTGGGTATCAGACGTTGTCTGATATCGAGATCGCGTCTTCGGTTGCTGGTGTCAGTCCCGAACTTGAAGATTCCGACGACGAAGGCGATGATGATGCGGACTCCGCTCAGCAGGACACTACTCCAGCCATCCCCAAGCTGAGCGCACTCCGGGAACATCTAGAGTTCGTCCTAGACTACCTGGAACACCCGGACTGCGACAGGGAGATGGGGCCCTTGGGACTCGTGGAGGAAGTGCGTGCTTTCCGGCAGCGCATCATCAATCGCCAGAATCGTCGGTCCTTGCGTCAGTCAACGATTGACAGTTTTTTCAGGCCCGTGACCCCCGCTGTGCCAAGCCCTGGTTCCACTCCGTTGCCTCCCCAAGACAGACCCTCATGCTCCGAGCCACAGCAAAGCACATCAGCTACAGTGGAGTCACCGCTCGACGTGAGTTTGCGGCTATCTTCAGAGTCTTCTGTAGTTGGTACGCCATCACCACGACCCACCGATGCACCCCTTGGTCGCCTGCCAGTGATACTCTCGGACTCTGACAGTGAATAAACAGCAAGAACTTGTCCACTAGACCACACGGGAATTTTGAGTGTTGTGCAGTGAAAAAAACGGTGTGTTGTGTTAAGGTTTTCAAGCTGGGAGAAAAGACTCAGTAGAAAAGAAATTTAACGTAACTAACCTTCTTTGTTTTGGCTTTGGAAAATTAAAAACACTGGGGAAAAATTAATGTGCAACACTTAAAGTAAAATGGAACATTATTTGGACTAAAGTGAACACTGTGAAAAGAACGGACTTCTGTGTGTTAGTGACTAAGTTCAGTGCAAGACTTCAGGAAGAGTGTAGTGCAAGTGCTTCAGGAAATCGTTCTTACTGTCAGAGTCCGAGAGGAGGCGGTTATTCATCGAGGTGGCCAGGGACTTGCTGTAAGTAGCCAGAATGTTTCATGTTGTACTATTTTCCATACTATATTTACCAGAATGTTTCATATTGTACTTTTTTCCATACTATACTTACCAGAAAGTGTCATACTGTACTTCTTTCCATACTATACTTACCTCATGCATGTGCAGTAGGAATGTGTTTTTCAGAGTTAGGTTCGGTTCGGTTAGGTTAGGTTCGGTTAGAGTCCATAAGTACCAGAATGTTTATTAATGTATGAACATACTTCTAAACCCACATTTTATGTTTCTTTTGCATTTATTTCAGTCATTTTATGTGCCTTATTGGTGTGATTTGGGTGTTAAATAGGTGCTATGGATGTCCGGAGGGAGTTGTATAGGTGTTTCTCTGAGTTAGGGTCCATAAGTACAAGTCCATAAGCTGGGCCCCAATATCCGGACGAAACCAATATCCGAACCTACCGATGGCTCTATTGATCCGGATATTGGAGGGGTTACTGTACTATGCTGCTCCCTAACTCTTGCTCTTGACTTTCCTTCATAATAACTACAGTATAATGCTTAACTGACTGCTACTTTTGGCTTCAGTTAACATCAGTTTATTTACACATTTCTTAATGTTTTCAAACATTCTGCCACTGTTTCCAAACTGAAGAAGTGAGGTGGATACGAAGCGTAAGAATTGATGTGGAACTTTTTTTTTTCCATGTCATTCAAAAACAATCTCTCTGGTGAAACTTGCCAAACACCCTTACAAAAAGCATAATATAACATTCACCTACACTGATTCTCTATTCACCAGTTGCCTTTTCATGCAGTTTGTACAGTTCCTGTCACTGATACCACACTGTCACACCAACACTACTCATCTTCTACACCACCATCACCCACCAATCTTCCCTCACTCTCAGGGATGATAAGATTACCTTCTGCTTTTGCCTGTACCCTGCTAGTGATATGCAAGTCCCAGGTCATGTCTTGATGGGTAAATTTATAGTTTTTTATTCGGTATATTTTAATGATACAAGAATATACATTAAGCATCCTTAACATTAATGGGTAATACTGTGCAGTACAAAAATTTAACAGCCACAATTATAAATATGGGGGTAAGAATGGCCAAGGAAAATGCATGGAAGGATTTGCTTTTTGATGAATGAAGTGTGGCACAGCGGAATGAGAGATTACTAATGTGTCAGCTCCAGATGTATGTATGTCAAGTTGAAGTTTGAGAAGGTGAAAGTGGTTGTGATTGTAGCATATGCACCGTGTGATGATAGGAGTGAGACAGAGAAAGGTTCTTGGATGAGCAGGATGAAGCAGTAGGAGAAAAGCCCAGGAGCTATAAAGTGATTGTAATGGGTGATATGAATGGAAGAGTAGGCACTGGTCCTGAGGATGACATCATGGGTTGCAATGGAGTGTCAGGATGTGTCATGAAGTTGTGCATTTGTAATTTGTATTTCAAAAACAAAGATGCACATAAATAATAATTGTATAGAGGGAAAGGGGACCGTACTGAAAGGAGCCTGACTGACTATGCTTGTAGAGAGGTCGATGCTGGGAATGGCTGCTGATACGAGGGCTGTGAGAGGGTGATGTGGAGGTCTGTCAGATCATATGGCTGTGGTATGCATGATCAAGCTGAGAGGAGTGAGGTGGACTAGGAGAGAGAGGAGCAGTCAGGGAGAAAGACTGAAAGTTGAGAAGCTGAGGCTCAAAGAAATGACAGATGAAAAAAGGACCAAAGTAGGGGACGAGTTGTAATCAGTGAATTGGAATGAAATGGATCTGGACAACCTGTGGAATGCATTCAGGGATTGCTTAGTCAGGAATGCTAAAGCAGTGTGTTATATGGGAAAAGTAACAACAAAGAAGAAAGGTACAGTATGGTGGGATGAAGAGGTTAAGAGAGCAATGGAGAAAAAGAGGAAGAAGTGGCTAGAAAGGTTACACGACAGGGTTTCAATTGAAATAAGAACTGAATGTACTGAGAGCAAGAAGCATGTAAAGAGACTAGTGAAGAGGAAAAAGAAGGAGGTAAATGATGATCTACAACAAAAAAAAGAATGCAAATTACTCTGAAAATAATAAGTTATTCTAGAAAGATGTGTCGAAATGTAGAAGTGACAATGGAAAGAAATGTGAAAGTGTGAAGGATTAAGTGGTAGATTATTAACCCATGGGGATGAAGTAGGGATCAGATGGAAAGAATATTTTGAAAGCCTGATGAATGGGAATAGAGAGAGCAGAGCCGCTGTAAACATGACTGGTTTTGGGGGTATGCAGAGAAGGAATACACTGACAGCAAATGTAACACTCAAATAGGTGAAGAACGCTGTGAAACAATTGAAAAATGGGAACCCAGCTGGGGATGATGAGGCATATGCAGAGATTATGAGTATTGGAAAGAGCAGAATGAAGTGCTTGTTGGAGACATGTAAGAAGGCATGGATCAGTGAAACTGTGCCAGCAGAGTAGAGAAAGGCAGTGAATGTACCCCTCTACAAAAACAAAGGTAAGCGAAGTGAGTGCAAGAATTATCGTGACATAAGTTTACTGAGTGTGGTTGGGAAGGTATATGGATGAATTATTACTAAAAGAAATATCAGAAGTCCTAGCGAGTGATGAACAGGGTGGTCTCAGAAGTGGAAGAGGGTGTGTGGATTAAATATTTGCAGTGAGACAGATAGTGGAGAAGGCTTATGAGAAGGACTATAAGGTGTTTTGGGCATTCATGGATCTGGAAAAAGCATATGACAAAGTTGACAGAAAAAGATTGTGGAAGGTTTTGCGCATGTATAGTGGAAATGGTAAGCTGCTAGGTGCCGTCAAGGGTTTTTATGAGGGTAGTGAAGCATGTGTAAGGTTAAATGAGCATCTAACGAATGGTTCACGATCGGTGGGGGCATGTGACAAGGTTGTGTGATGTCCCCATGGTTATTCATTATATGAATGGATGTGGTAATGAGAGAAGTACAGTATGCTGATGATGCAGTACTATTTGCAAATACCGGACAGGAACTTGGTAGACTAGTGCAGTTTTGCTGAGGTCTGTAAGCATCGTGTCTTGAGAGAAAATGTAGAAATGAGTAAAGTGATGGTGACTGAGAGAGAAGGTGACTCCCAGTGTGATGTTACAGTGAATGGAGAGAGACTGGAATTGGCAAGAGGGTTCAAATACCTGGGCATATTGATAAAAAAAAAGAGAGGAAAATGTGCAAAAGATGTGGAAAGCTGAGTGACACAAGGAAGGAAAGTAGTTGGTGCAATGAAGGCTTTGATAAGAAACTGAGACTTGAGTGTCACAGCTGCACGAGGTTTACATGAAGGAGTGTTAGTGTCAAATTTAACATATGGATGTGAGACTATGGTGTGGCATGAAAATGAAAAGTCAAGAGTGACAGCAGTGGAGATGGGACTACTGAGGTATATACTGTAAGACCTCACTATAACGGACCAATTGGGGCCCAAGCTATTCCGAAAAAAGCGAAATTCCAATAAAAGCAACATCTGGACTTCCCCTGGCTAACCCGGACTTTTTTCGATATATCAGACATTTGTCTGGATCACATCAAAGGTTTTTGAACTGTATTCACTACCACTGCATTACTGTACTGTATTATACCTTCACTACAATAGTCAAATGGTATAATATATAATAATAATACTGTACTGTACACTGATAAACATGTCTTTTATTTACTTTATTGTGGTGAACACAGCTGAAGTGGTCAGGTGGTCCCGACTGCTCCTGGCTTTATCAGACTTTATCCGATATATAGCAATTTAGTCCCGTAGCTCCTCAATTCCGATACAAGCGAATTCTGGTCCACTGAAGTCTGTTATATCAAGGTCTTACTGTATGTGGTGTACAGAGAGTGGATTGGATATGAAATAACGTGATTTGTGAAAAATATGAAGTAAGTAAGTCTGTGGACACCAACATCGAAGAGAGTGTACTGAGATGGTACGGTCATGTGCAAAGCTGGGAATAGCGCCGCTACTATTTTAATAGCGATGGTGGTAATGCCATTACTTTTTTTAGCCAGTAGCGGAACTGAGAGCGCCGCTGCTTTTTGGCTGTACTCACGTGTTACTGCACTCCTCGCTACTCATGCGACGAATACAGGTCTGGAGTCGGTGAGTACATACAGATATGCTGACGGTTTGATTGTATATATTAATGACGAAAAATAATACTTTCGTCAATTCTGTCAATTAATGATGTTTGTTCTACATTACATCAGTAATTTATTAACTATTATTTATTAGTAATGTGCAATAATTAGACAGGAATCTGCTAGTTAATTATCGATCATTTAAATTAAGTAAAGATAAATAAGGATGTCAGCTAGATGCAGGCAACACACACACACACACACACACACACACACACACACACACACACACACACACACACACACACACACACACACACACACACACACACACACACACACACACACACACACACACACACACACCTCTAACTATCCCCACTTCTAACTCCCGCTCTCTCCCCCACACTCTCTTTCAGACTAATTCTTACTATGTTATTATTTTGCAACAGTATGTTACTTTCAGTTTAAAGTAATGGGAAAAAAACATTGCTATTGTATAAAGAGCCTTTAAAAGAAAGCCCCAGTTCATTTTTACTTTTGTTTTCATACATATCTTAAATAGGTATCAATGAAAATATAAATCTATATAGTATGTATCAATGGCAGGCCACATTTTTTTACCTTTTATTTACATATGTTACTTTCAGAAGTGTTATGAGGAACACGCTGAGGTGGTTTGGCCATGTGGAGAGGATGGAGGGTGAAAGACTGACGAAGAGAGTGTATGTGAGTGAGGTGGAGGGGGGAAGAGGGAGGGGGAGGCCGAGGATGAGATGGAGGGATGGGGTGGAGAGGTATATGAGAGAGGGGGATGTGAGTTGGGAGCAGGGCAGTGAAATGGCGGGGGACAGGACGACGTGGAGGCGATTTGTTTGTGGCCACCCCAAACAGGATTGAGGCGTCTGGCAATAGATAGATAGATAGACTTTCAGTAGGTATACTAGGTAACAATGTAAAAGAACATTTGTTACATTATACAGGAAATAGCTTTTTCCTGTACCTTCGGCTCTAAGCTTAAGCTTCATTAAAGTGACACTGACATGTATATAATTTTTTTTTTTTTCAATATAAGTATATAATGACATTACTGGTACACAACATAACCACTCAGACTGACTAATATTATCAAAAACAGTATATAATGTATTGCTATATCACAGATTTTTGTTAACCTTTCCTTTGTGTACCTTTTTCTTATCTAAAGGAGCGGAAGCGGGAGCACCACTACATTTTGTATCAAGTAGTGAAACCAGTAACGCCACTACTTTTTCGAGCTAGTAACGGGAATGGGGGCGCCGCTACTTTTTATTTGTAGCGTTCCCAACATTGGTCATGTGGAGAGAATGGATAACAATTGAGTGGTGAAAAAGGTATATCTGAGCGAATTTGAAGGAGGGAGGAGGCGAAATAGGCCAAGGAGAAGGTGGAGGGATATGGTGGATGAGTGTGTATGGATGAGAGGTTAGGAAGTTGGTGAGGCCAGGGGACTGACAAGAGATCGAGCTGGCTGGATGAATATTGTGAGGAGAGGCACATGATCAGAGATTTGGCACCCCTTTTTAACGTGACAGTGTCCGGACTGACTCTATCAGATACATTATGTGAAGCTACAGAATGTGGTGAACGTTTTTGGCGTATCAGATAGAGCCAGGATTAAGGAGGCTTCAATGGTGCATGAATGGAACTGTGGCCCATTAGATTGGGCAAATCTGGGCTGTCTGGACATTGCTACTCCTCACCCTGCCCTAGGGTAGGAAAGGAGGTCCGGATGATGATGATGATGAATTTCAAGAAAGTTAAGCAGGGATGTCATGTCAAAAAGTTTGGGAAGCAGTGCACTGTCAGTGCCATGCACAGCTACCATATTTACAAGTGCATCTTTGTCATCCAATGTTATTTTTACATCTACGGTATGTTCTGAGACCACTGGCCATGCTATTCTCTTTTTACTGTAGCTTGGGTGGTAGGTGGTGGTTACCATCATCCACTCACTTGATGCAGTGCTGCCTACTTCTTTCTCCACCTTTATCATTTTATCTCTATGTCTTCCCTCCTCTCTTCCTACTTCTCCCTAACTTTCCTGTCACTTTCATTACTATTCTTTCCACTTCAGGTGGCTCTACATTGAGTGGCAGGCCTAATGGTTTCCTATAACCCAGAAAACCATTTACAACACTGAATAATAACCATATAACCAAATAATGGGGCGATGTGGAGTCTGCTATGATGGTCCCGTTAACTACCACCCATGAAGAAATGCAAATGTAGCATCCATCAAGGAACCAAACTTCCACGCTTTTCCCATACCTAGTAACATCGAGGTGCTGTCAACCACAAGGGATCATCCATTCACAGCAATGAACAGCCCTGCAGGCACAATTGCTTGCCTGTGGGCAATGAGTGCTCGACCAGGCAGATTGGGGGTGATCAACAACTCTAATTTGGCCTAAATTTGCCATCTCTCCATGCTGTATATTGTGTTGTAACAGCTGATTAACAGCAGGCTATGATGCTAGTCACGAAGAAATGCTCTAACTAGAACGCAGAGCAGTGGCACTTTCCCTTTCTGACGCACAGGTGCAGGAAACAAGCTATAAAAGGACGACAATCTGGGCCCAGTTAACGTAAAGAAAGTACTGTATGTGTGCATCCCTTCACTCAGTAGCAGCCCTCTGTGTAATTTCCCTGCTCAGTCCCCTGGTCCAGAGGTATCTGTACAAGACCTCACACTATGTCTTCCCCAACCAGGCTTTGGACATTTTTCACTTCACATTCACACCTGTGACCCTCCTCAGCTATACCCCATCCCCTTCCTCTCAACATGTACAAACCATTTCAGCCTACCAGTCGGCATCCCCTTTAGCATATTTTGTATGGCCTATATATCTATATCTATCTATCTATCTATATATCATCATCATCATCATCACCATCCAATCCTACATTGCCCCATGAGGAGCGTAGGAGCCCTGGGCTAGGCAGCTGGTCCTGACATTTAAGATGAGAGTGACCAGCCTCACTCATCCGTGAGTGGCATTACATGAGCAATTAACCCCAACCACCCCTTGGATATAAACCCTCACCGGCTCAATCCGATTGGAGCACAATAATTACCCACTAAACCACCAGGCACCAAAATTTGGTTATATGGTTACCATCCAGCGTAGTAAATGGTTTCCTGGTGCACAGGAAACCATTTGGCTTGTCACTCAGTGTAGAGTCACCCACAGGCTGAAGGAAGTGGAAAGAATGAAGGAAAGAAAGACAGAAAAGGAAGTGTAAAGTCACCCACAGGCAGAAGGACAAAGAAAGAATGAAGGAACGAAAGACAGAAGAGAATGGAAGGAAAGAAGGATGGAGAGGAAAGGGCAGACACCTGAGAGCAGCACTACATCGACTGAGTGTATGGTGAGCGCCCCCACCTACCACCTTATATATATATATATATATATATATAATAAATGGTAATTTGGTTTTACAACAGGTATCCCCGAAGGGCTAAGGCATTGCCTCTGGGTAGAGGACTTTGGATCGAAGCGTGTAGCATTTTGTGACCGGATGCCCTTCCTGATGTCTACCAATGACCCTTGAGTGGATTCGATCCTCTGACCCTTCTGTCAGAGCGGAGCGCTATATACTGTATATATATTGGGGGAGGCGGTGGCAGAATTGGTAGAGAGGAGGACTGCAGTCCTAATGGGCCCAGGTTTGAATCCCGGCTGGGGCAGAGAACAGTTTATGGATTTGAATTTAATGAAAAACAGACTTTTCTGCTCTACCAGAAGACCTGCCGACACATCATAAAAATACCCCCACTAATACCAACACACCAGTCCTGTATGAGACAGCCCTAGCATGTATTCAAAATGGACAGTGAGTGTTAGCGTTGATGTGGTGACATGTAGGGATGTAGGAGGACTACTGGGCCCCAAAGAGGACTACTGAGACTTGGGAATAGGCCACTCCAACAGCTACTGCATGAAATTTTACAAGCTTACTCATGAGGTAGGAATGAGTGCCAGGTCACTTTTACTAGGTGTAAAACTGCCATCTCTCCATCTTCAGTGCAATTAATGCTAGAATATGCTGCTAGTAACAAAAAAGTGCTATGGAAAGGACGCAGAATCACAGTATATCTTACTCTCCCACTGAGCTACAAAAATATAAACTGCAAAAGGAAAAAAAACTGTCTCTGAAAGTCAAACTGACCTTCCAATATGACTACAATGCTGCCATGAAAGGGGTTAGCAATTTTCATCAGGTTAGACAAGACTGCCGTAGCCAATGACAAAGTGTATGGAAAGAGTTTATTCTGTCACTGAACTACAGGACATAAGCTGGAAAAGGAAAAAGTCTCTGCCAAGTTCATAAGGATGAGTACTGTATTGTCTTATTTTGCCCCTGAGTTACAGGAACTAAGTTGAATAGGATGAAAATATCTGTCAGATTAAGATGGACAAATACTGTCTTATTCTGCCAATGAGTTACAAGAAATATGCTGAAAAAGGATTAAACAACGTAAGATGGACAATTACCCTTTTATTCTGCCACTATATATATACTGTATATATATATATATATATATATGATATAGATATATACTGTATATATATATATATATATATATAGATAGATAGATAGATAGATAGATATATACTGTATATATATATATATATATATTATATTTTATTATATATATATATATATATATATATATATTTGCCAAGGTAAGATGGATGAAATCTTGCAACTCACCACAGGAGGACGGGGGGGTGCAGGCTTGTTGGCAGGATTGGGTGGCACAGGCAGGGGACCTCTGGAGGGACGGTCGCTGGGCAGGGAAGGCTTGGGGGTGGAGGGGGGAGGGGGTGGGGCAGGGTTGCTCTTACTACTAGGCTGTACCAGGGGATGGTAGATACATTAATAATGAGTCAAATACAAGTTCTCAATGTCAATTACCTTATTTGATGTTCCTTTATGCCATTAAATCCAAATATGACTGAAAAATTACCAACCAAGGTTCCACTACTACACACGCCCCAGTAAGTTCCACATAATTTGCCTGCTGAGTTCCTATTTTACTAAGTTACAGTAAACTATAAAATACATAAAAATTCTGTTAAATGCAACTACTATGAAGTCCCCAGTAAATTATAGATAAATTGGCCATTAAAATTGTACTGACACTCATAAAACTGAATAGCAATTACTCCATTACTCCCAATTTACAGCTCTTATTGTAAGGAAGAGTTGATATTTTCATGTCTCCCCAACATAGAGCAAAGGCTGCCTCTATTAAGACAGGCATATACAGTCAATCATCACTACAAGCCTGGGATGTGTTCCAGAATAAAAACACCTTTTTTCATACAAATGGTACAGTATATTGTGGAAAACTGGCAAATCAGTATAAAAAGGAAATACTGGAGTTTTAATCAGCAATTTTTCTACTATTATGTGGACTTAATGACAAAAAAAACAGCAAAAAAGAGAGCAAAAAACTAAGGGTCTGCTGTATATATTACAGCAATTCTAAAGACAAGTATTCATTTCCCTCTAAGTACCTAGGTTACCATTATTTTACCATACACTAGCCACACTGTGATACGATGTGCCTGTACAACTACAGTACTGAATCAAAGAAAGGCCCTTAAACTATTAACATAATGAATGATCTGTATAACATGATTAATATAAAATTATCAACTGGGGTACTGAGCATGTTTTGGTTAGTTCTGGTGACATGAGTACAGTATACTGAAAATCTCTCTGCACCTGTGAAATGACCAGAAAAATAAATGCAATCATTCTAACTGCTCCGTTTAAAGGCCAACAATATAACCGCAATTAATTCTGCTCTAATAAGGTAATTATATACTCAACAGCATGAAAACAATTCAGAAGTTGCCTACACTGCACATACTACTATACAGTAAAACCCTAGCTTTAATAACACTTGAGTTGTTTGCTTGTGGGGTTAAAAAGAAAGCTCTCTAATACCTCTTCCTTATCCATCTGTTTTCCATATTACCTTAATGTACTTTTGTATGCTGTTTATCTTTTGAACAATGATAGTGTTCATGATTAACAAATGGTAACAGCCAATCCCTTTCTACTCCCTCCAATGTGTAGGAGCCTGAAGTTAGGCTGCTTCTCTCCAGTAAAATTAAAGGTAGATGATTAGCCTACTCTCCTTAGTGGCATTACATCATCAAAAACGCATCCAGTCATTTCTTGGGATCTGAACCTATGCAAGGCTTGCACTCTGACAAAGGTGTTCTAACCACTAGGTCACTAAGCATCTACATAAATAGCATATGAGAGAATATTTGTGTTCCCTATCATGAAATAAGCAAATAAGAAAGAGGTGCCAGACAGCATCCTTTACTGACAAGAATATGAGACTAGACAGCTGCAGGTACACCTGATGAGACTAGACAGCTGCAGGTACACTTATAAATGAGGCTCTACCAACAACAGTCCCAATGTTACCTTTGGACTAGGTGGTATGCTGTTGGTCTCGCTGGCAGGGTGGGGGTCTAGTGTGTTTGTGTGGTCTCGCACTGGCACGCTGGGAGCTGGCTTCTTCCCGGGGGGTAGCACAGGGGGTGCTCTCCCTCCAGCTGGAAGGTGCAGGGTTGTCATGCATTAAGCAGACCTGCATTTATTTTGAGTCTATTATACCTACATACAAGAGTCCCTCATGCTGATAATTCTACTTATGGCAGCATGAATCAAATATAAGGGTGGCAGTATTTGAAGTAAACCTATATTTACTTTCGGTCAATGACTTACCATTCATCCACATACACCTTTCCATATGTGGGTATAACTCTTCTTATGGTAGAAAGAAAAAAATATTAAAGGTGTTATCTTATGGAGCAGGCTAACCACTTCAGCCTGAGGCTGTATTTTTAATGCTACCCCAGACAATTTAATTATATTTTATTTTAGTGTTTTTCCAGTTTAGCAGGGGGGGTTAGCTAACTTCTTTATTAACTTTTTCCCTACTAGGATGAGCTGCCAAGCTGAAAAATCCTTTGGTAGCAACAAGAATAAGATACCAGTACAGATATCTCTGGCTGATGGTGTTAAGAACTACCAAATGGAAGAATTATGAGAAATGAAGCAGAAAATAGAAGAAAGAATGGTAACAGAGAGAGGAAAAAGAAAGAAAAAGAAAAAGTTGGGAAAGAAAAGGAAATAAGATTGGAAGGAGAAATGACACACTTGTGACCTGCATACTGGACAGAACAATATCATGTTATTGTAAATTCATATGATCCTTAACCCTTCAGCTAAAGGTAATTTATATTTTACTCGATATCTCCAGATAATTTTATCCAACTCAAGAGATTTTTTTAAAGTGGGAGGGATTGGATATTGCCTAATATCCTTTCACTATCAGCATGTTCTCTTAAGCTGAAAGAAGTTGCCTGGTAGTAGCTTGAAAGCTAGAATAAAACATGGCATATGACATCCTCAGGCTGAAGTGATTTTCCTGTATCATGAATCCATGTTGCTAATATTAAGAACTTATGCAAATTGTAATGACTGAGAAGGTACAAATGAGTGAAGGGAAAAGATACTGTGTTTTTTGGCATGTACAATGCATCCCCCCCCCCCCCCCCAAAAAAAAAAAAAAAAAAAAAAATACACTGAAAAATTCCCATGTGTCTTCGAAGACAAACGTAATGAGGTTAGACTGGAGTTTGCTCCGACTCTGTTCAAAACAGCCATATACACAGGTAGTTATCTTATTAGTGGTAGGTGGTGACGACCATCATCCACTCACTTGATGTAGTGCTGCCTACTTCTTTCTTGGCCTTTATCATTCTTTTTCTGTTCCTGCCCTCCTCTCTTCCTATTTCTCCCATCTTTCCTGTCACTTCTTATTGCTTTTCTTTCTTTTACATGTGCTTTACATTGAGTGACAAGCCAAATGGTCTCCTGTAAGCCAAGAAACTATTTACAACGCTGGGTGGTTACCATATAACCAAACTATACGTGCTCCCTACGTGTCAACAAGTGGGTTGGTGGAGGGTAAGTGCCCCTCCCCGTAAAACAAATAACTCAAAGTCAAATGGCCACCCCTTGCGGGATTATGGCATCTGGCAATAGATAGATAGATAGATAGATGGATAGTTATCTTATAAATTGCCAATCACTGGCATTTTTTGTTTCTGTGATTTTGTATTCTCTTTGCATGAATCATGCTGAATCTTTACATACAGTTAAGTGACTTGACAAACCCAGCTAGGTCAAGATCAACAGAGAAGAAGAAAGGCGGACAGAAACAGTTTCTGGTGTAACTATGTTACAGATTTTCATTTTTATACAGTAAGACTAATGAATTGTACTAAATGGAGATCCTGAGAGGTGTACAGGTACAGTCCAGTATATACAAAACCCATCTGGTTCAAACTTAGTACAGATGCACAAGGATGGCCACAAGTACTGTCATTCATAATGTTTAAATGTAGGACTGTGGTATATATTTTCACTATTCTAGCCCTTTTAATTAGTAACGATAAAATTACTGACTGATGATTAGTACTGACTGGAGATTAACCAATGTAATACAGTCAACCCTCCCCCCCGATCCACGGAATAGCTACTCACGAGTTTGCATATTCGCAGATTTTCTAGGAAATTATTTTGAAAATGCACAGGAAGATATTTCCTGTTTTTCCCACAGCATAAGCAACGTTGGGTCTGGTTAGTACTTGGATGGGTGACCGCCTGGGAACACCAGATGCTGTTGGCATCCCTACGTGTCAAGTGGGGTTGGTGGAGGATTAGTGCCCCTCCCTGTAAAACAATTAACTCTAAGCCGTTGGCCACCCCGTGTGGGATACATGGCGTCTGGCAATGAATGAATGAATGAATCAGCTGTCCCTGGTGGTTCATAAAAGACCCCCCCCCCCTCCGCGAGAAATACAGTCTGTTCTCGTCTAACAAGGTTTTCCCTAACAAAAATGGTCTAACACAGTACAATTTTCCAGAAGCAATATCGCTTCTAATACGGCCATTGATGATGCTAACAAGGTTTTCTGAACCAGGCGTCATCTACCTCCCAGCCAATCACGCTTCAGCATTCTCACTTTTGAACTACCAAGCCAATCGGGACACTCCCTTCTCCCACCTGCCTTCCCACTCTGCCTGCTGAGAAGTATTATAAGTGCCACTGACTCTGAAGGATTTTAACCAGTGTTCTCCCCTCTACCTCCTCTCCAGCATAGTGTATCTCCTCTTATCCTCCCGTAAGGTACTGTAAATATAATGTGGCTTTTAACTGTAATAATACTCTTTTATAATTTTTTGAACCATATTAATGCTTTCTAGGAGGTTAAAATTGAGGGGTATAAAAAAATTTTTGCACCACAAGGGGGGAAAAAGTGTACTTTGGGCAGGGATGCAGGAGGAAATAGGGGGTTTCAAGAGTCCCTGTAACACGAAATTTCTCTAATACGGTAGAGGTGCAGAAGCAATTAACTGTGTCAGATGAGGACAGCCTGTACTGTCCTTTACAGTTAAACTGTGCAGTTACTTTGTACAGGTATGTGCTGTTCAGCACAGGTTATCAGCACTCTACAGCACTTGGTATTTCACAACACAAATCTCCTGTTTTTTTCTTGCAATGAGAGCTTGCTTGTGATTGGTTCCTAGGGTAGCATCTCTTGTTACCTGCCTGCATGTTTTCTTTCTCCCTTTCTTATTGGTCGGTCAAACAGGGGACCCAATCATACGCTGGTGTGAACATTACCAAATCAGTGGTCATTTACCAAATCAGCAAAGCACTGGCACTTTTAATTGAAAAATATAATTACTTTTATCAAATATAGGTACATTCACACCCAATTATCTTAAATCCAGTAAAAAAAAAATGTGCTTAATATAACCTTATAAAAAATCAGATTTCTGAGGTAAAATGCACTAAAGTTGTGAATCTTTCCCCTTTATTTTGTCAGCAAGCCTTGACAACCTTCTATCTATCTATCTATTGCCAGACACCTTAATACCATATGGGGTGGCCACAAACAACACCACATTGAGGAGGTCTGGCCATGTGGAGAGGATGGAGAGCGAGAGACTGACGAGGAAAGTGTATGTGAGTGAGGTGGCAAGGGGGAGAGGGAGGGGGAGGCCAATGATGAGATGAAGGGATGTAATGGAGAGGTATATGAGAGGTGGGGTTTTGAGCTGGGTGCAGAGCAGTGAAATGGCGGGGGACAGGGCGACATGGAGGTGATTTGTTTGTGGCTATCCCTTACGGAATTAAGGTGTCTGGCAATAGATAGATACACAGACAAAAGTCTGTCATGGCAAGTTATCAAGCTAGAGGAAAAACACTACAGCTAACTTTAGCAAATCTCCACTCTGAATTCAGATTTTTTTATAAATAGTTAATTCAAATACAGTCGTCTCTCCTACAACTTGATTAACATAGACTGACAATAAGCCACCCTATACTTTTCCGCATTATACATTCCATATGTTTCCATTACAAAGGGCTAACCTAGACGACATTCCCCTAAATCACCCTTTTCACCCCAAATCCCACCCAAACCCTCCAAAGAACACCCTACTGACATTCACTCTGGTACTCAAACACAAGAAGTTATTAAAAATACACAAGAAAGGTTCCTAGACATTAATTAAAAAAAAGTTTAGGTCATTAACCTGACTTGCTACGCTGGCCACATTCACTGTCCCCGGTGCCCCCAGGCCCCATTCTCTGTACTCGCTGTCCACCAAGAAACAATGAAGGACGCCCCCAGTGACCTATGGGGGTACATATGGATGTGACATGCAACCAATCACAGTGCACCACTCGCCTTATGTCATCATACGTGACATTTGACTTTCGGAAGGCTGTCTGAGCTCTGATGCCCGATAACTCGCCCCGGTATATCTGTTTGTGTCAGCGATATTTATTTTTTGGTCACACTATGGGTGACCATGTAAGTACAAATCCGGGTTATATGATACCGCATTATACAAGGGCTGACTGTACAAACTTCTGACCAGATTTCTGACAATTAGGTGTTTGTGAACCTATATGGTGGCAAAAATTGTAATATTTTCCAATTAAAAATGCTGATTCGGTAAATGACTGCCGATTTAGAATTTTGTTGCACCCACCATATGTCACTGTGCTCATTCTCTCTCAGTTCATCTCATGGGTTGTGCATCCGCGTGTGTTCTGATTGTTATTATGGCTTCATTCATCAACTCCGTTCTTTATCCTTGTGAAAAATGGATCCTGAGTGCGGTGTTCAGGTTGCAACTGCTGCTAGGGAGTCTAGGCAGCAGAAGAGAGTGATGTCACTGGAAGATAAAGTAAAACTGCCGAACATGGTGCATGAGGGACAGTCATTTGTGACTGTCAGGCAACATTTTGGTGTGAACAAGAACATGGTGCATTATATCATCACATGGGTGAGTACAGTAGACTGTACCCAGAAAGGCTTGTGTATCATCCTGTACTGTTGTTTTAAAAAGTATTAATGTGCCATAAAATGCATTTACAGGTATCATAGTGGGTCTGTAGGTTTTTTTTTTTTTTTTTTTTTTTTTTTTTTTTTTTATGTGTGTCCGACTCTGGGCTTAGGCTTCACAGCCTGCGATCAAGGCCCAGCAGTCCTCCTACATACCATACACCTCTACATGTCACCACTTCGGCGCTAATACCCACCGTCCATATTGAATACATGCTAGGGCTGTCTCATACAGGACTGGTGTATTGGTATTAGCGGGGGTATTTTTACGACATGTCGGCGGGTCTTTTGGTAGATCAGTAAAGCCTGATTTAATGAAATTCAAATCCTTAAACTGTTCCCTGCCCCAGCTGGGATTCGAACCTGGGTCCGTTAGGACTGCAGGCCACCTCTCTACCGATTGAGCCACCGCTAAAAATTTGAAGTCTGTGATTTCTACGGTAGGTTTGGGATACTTGCGGAATTCAATATTCGTGGGGTGTTATAGTACATAACCCCTGCGAATAATGAGACTTGACTGTAGAGCCATCGGAACATTTGGTTAGGGATGATGTCCGGATACGGAACAATGCCCATACCTTTCAGACCCTACCTATATGAACAGTACCCCCCCTATTTTGGCAGTGTTCTTCAGTCTTTCAGTTATTTTGACATCAAAACACACATGGAAATATCTGATATAATGCTAGACACTAAGAAAACAATGCATAAACAACAAAAATCCACAAAAAAATTAATGAAGAACATGAAGCTTGCAAAAAGAATTTTAACAGCTACAGTACTGTAATGTAGTTCACTTACCACCCAGTGAATGGTGGACAAGTGTCACAACCTGCTAGTCTGTACAGTACCTGATGTACAGTACAGTGCACCCTCACACAATGCAAGTTTATGGGCGGCAGAAACCCTCGCATTCTACGATTTCGCATTGTATGAACCAAAGAACTTTTGGGAAAAATGGTATACTGTGGACAGCCCACCCAGGGCTTGGTCTTTGGGTCCCCTTCTGGCCTACTCTACACAGCTAATGCTTTGTCTAATAGTACTTCTAGTTGGACCAACAAATAAAACAACAAACAGAACACCTTTATTTAAGTGACTTCTGGGCTTGTTAAGAAGGGAGGGGGTGGTGTATCCGAGGCTCGGGGCATCTACTCTTGCCCCACAGAACAGGGCGCCCAGTTGTCACTTTACTGTCACTGCTCAGGTCTCCTGGAGGTGCCATAAAGCCTTCAAAACAGCTGAGACTATGATGAACAGGTGGGTACTGATATGATGTTAAAATGGACCACAGGATGTGAGGTACAACATGTGTTCTTGCAGCAATATGGAGAAGTGTCTGTTTACCCAGGAAAGTCAGTAGATGGCATGCCAATACCTGGCCAGCTGCCCACCATTTTGAACCTAGCTCGTTGCCAGCCACCTCCCTTCGTGTGACTGACTCACATTGTCCAGCCCGACACTCGTAGTAATAAGGGAAGTCCATTTTTGCCTTGGAATCATACAGCCGATTCGCATGTTGGGAAGTTCGATTTCCACATTTCGCATTCAATAAAAATAATAATTTTCTGGGCTGACCTCGCACTGTAGGTGATTCGCACTGCGCGTTCACATTGTGTGGGGGGTGCACTGTAATCTCGTGTGGTCTGGTGGCTTATGTAATAACAAATGTCGGAAAACTCTTCCTTCTCTAACCGCTGGAGCTGAACGATGAGTGGTGATGTGTGGTACCCTCAAATGAACACGGCATTGCCATGTCCATGTCTCTACCAGACACCCAGGCAACCTCGACTATTCGGTGGGGAGGCAGATGACATTTTTGCTCAGCTGGTGGGTTTGGGTCTATTACCATTGTGTGGCTCGAGAGGCCAGCCAGGCGACTTTGACCATTCGGTGAGGAGGCAGACAGCCATTTTTACTCAGCTGGCGGGTTAGGGTCTACTACCATCCTGCGGCCAGAGAGGCCAGCTGGCTGCCCAACCAAATTTTTTAATTTGTGGGCCGCCCAACTAGCCATATAGGAAATTTTATGTTTGGATACAGACAAAGAAATCCAGATACAGAAATAACAGAGCCAAGGCCTAACATTTAGATGCAGAGCATGTTTGGATAAGCGGCATCCGGATAATCGAGGGATTACTGTATATCATGCTAAGGTTTTAAAGTGTGTTGGTTAGGAGTAAAAAAAAAAAAAAAAAAAAAAAAAACTTCCCCCTTAGATTTCCTATTCCAAAATTACGGTGCATCTTTAATGTCAAGAATTACGGTGCTTAATTCATGTACAGACAGCTCCCACAGTGTGTCAGCTCAGAGTACGTGAATCACATACTACGCAAGTGACCAAAAATAATAACCAAAAATCCTTGAGTGCGCAAGTTTAGCCCACAATATGCGAGGACAAGGCAAAGAGTGGCACAAAAATGCCATATTCCCTGAGTATGAAACCCCACCCCAACACAACGCGTCCATCATGTCAGTCATGATGTAAATGCACAGAAATTCCCAGGCATTCTATTGCGCAGTGTGGGGTATGAGGTGGGGAGCTACGCTATTTCAGGCAAGACTCGTGCACAGTGAGGGTACGCCTTCTCAGGCTAACCTGTCGTGTACTACTGGTGGCTTTTTTTTTTGCTCCATCCTGGTTTGTACCTTCACAGCACCATGCCTCCAGCCCCACGAGTGAAGAAACTTCTTACGCATACGACCAAGTTGGAGATAATCAAGAGAATGGAAGGATGAGGGAACACCACTATCGGCACAGCCATGGGCCTGGCTGAAGCTACAGTGAAGACTGTATGGAAAAACTGCGATGCCATCAGGTTGTAAAGTTGCATGGTGCATCTGAGCTTCAAGGCCGTTCCTGCGTGGGTAATCGTGTGATCGTTCTCATGGAAAGATATCTTGCCACCTTCATTATGAGGAAGGAGATGGAGTGTGTACCACTGAATGGCAGATTTATTTGGAACCATGCCCAGCTCTTTTACAAGGCTGCATCTTGCAAGTTATCCGTGGACAAACTTTTCAAGGCATCTGTAGAATGGCTGCACCATTTTTTAAAATGCAAGGAACTGTCACATCAGACTGTTGGGTGAACGTGCCTCTGCCGACGAGCTGGCCAAGAGAGAGTATCCTGCGATATTTAGAGCACTTATTGAAGAAGGGCAGTACAACAAGGATCAGATCTACAACGTTGACGAAACGTCGTTATACTACAAGGCCATGCCCAAATCGACTTACATCGCTAAGAAACACAAACAAGCCCCTGGTTGCAAGCTCCAGAAAAGTAAGATGATGATAATGTTGACTGTAAACCTGTCTGGGAGCCACATGATGAGGCCAGCTGTTGTACACATAGCTTCACACTCTAGGTGTTACAACAACCTCACGAAGATGGACGCAAGTGGCGTGTACTGGTACAAGTCTGCTAATGGTTAGATGACTGGCAACATTAGGTCAGACTGGCTAACGAAGCACTGCATCCCCAATGCCAGGACAAAGTGTTGGTAACTTGGCATTCCATTCAAGATGCTCCTTGTGCTCCATAATGCACCAAGTCACCCTCCCTACCTCGAAGATCTGCACAAGGATTGTCGTGTTGTGTTTCTGCCGCCTAGGACAACGTCACTCAGGCAGCCATTTGATCAAGAACTGATCACCACTGTGAAACATTTTTACCACAAACAGGTGTATGACCACATATGCAGGAAGACTGACACACAAGAGGAACTTCATGCCCTACAAGATGATCACAATGAAGATATCGATGAGGCAGCTGCTCCCGTACCATCTCCGCCAGGAGCTGTATCCCCACCTGCCACAGCTGACATGTCTCCTGAGGCATTCTGGCATCACTTCTCAGTAAAGGATGCAGCTGATTTTTTCCTACAAGCCTGGGACACGATAACACCTGCAATGGTGTACCATGCGTGGTGACTACTCGTGCCTCACTTATACACGAACCGCGAGACAGCCATTCAACCTCTGGTTGAGGCTGAGGCAGCAACACTAACAGCAGCAAAAGCTGTACCAGGTTTCGAGAACATTACGTTGGCGAACATATGAGAAGTGAACGCTGCTACTGAGGAACAGCCTCCCAAGGAAGTGTTGAAATGGATAGACGAGGCTGACGAAGAGCCCGATGCCAGGCAGAGTCAAGTTGAGCATCCTAGTGTGATGGAGGGCAGCACAAAACTGTCTATGTCAAGGATAAGTAAGATCCTTGTTGCCGTGGATAAGCTCAAGGAAGAAGTGAAGGAACACGAAATCAGCCAACAAAGAATGGAGGAGGTTCTCGTTAGCATCGACAAAGCCTTCCATTTCTACACAGACAGGCACAGGCAAGAAATTAACAGGAGGAGGCAGACGGTCATAACAAGTTACACATGGCGGCCTCAAGAAAGTGAAAGTGAGGGACCAGCTACATCATCTGATCCTGTTCCTGTAGAGGAAGAAAAGGAGGCAATGTCAGTTGTGTCAACAATGGACTTCGAGGGGTTTCTGGCCGAAATGACTGAGTTAGAGGCTCATGAGGAAGGTGCTCACAAGGAGTCTGAGGATGGAAGTGTTGATGCAGCGGGGGATGCAGCAGGGGTGCGGCACTGTAAATGTTGCCGTGCCTCAAAGCCCCTGTTATTTAAGTCCATCAGTCCTGTTGTCTACTGTTGGTATGGTGACTGACCATGTAGTACAATATCCAAAAAATTTTCCCTTTATTATATCTCTAAGGGTCAAAAAATGTTAAGGTATGAGGGGGTACTGCCCATATGTAATTTTTTCCATAAAATTATGTATTCACAGTGCAGAAGGACCAGGACCGCTCATCCACTTGCGCACTGTGGGAGCTTACTGTACTGGGCAGAACAATATCATGAGGAATCTGTACTTTATAAGGATCATTAATAAGAATATCCAGAATTGGTGTTGCAGAAACTGATAATTTTCAAAACTGACAACAACTGCAATGACATGTAGGAATAAATCTAACATACTGAATAAAAACACCATACTGAAACTGGAACTTCATATGATCGCTAGAGAGAGTATCAGGCATGTGTGTTGCAGAAATTATCATCTTTAAATACGGTCAATCATCACTCAGAGGGTGAGAAGTGAAGCACACAACATACGTCTTCAGACTCAATTGTGCAATGCAGTAATGTGGTAGATGGCACTCACCATCCACTCACTTGATGTAGTGCTGCTTTGGGTGTCTGCCCTTTCCTCTTCTGTGTTTCTTTCCTTCATTCTTTCCTCTTCCTTCTGCCTATAGGAGACTTTACACTCCCTCTTCTGTCTTTCTTTCCTTCATTCTTTCCTCTTCCTTCTGCCTGTGGGTGACTCTTCAATGAGTGACAACTCAAATGGTTTCCTGTACACCAGGAAACCATTTACTGCACTGGGTGGTTACCATAAAACCAAATTATGGCACCTGGTGCTTTAGTGGGTAATTAAGTTGCTCCAATTGGACTGAGCCAGTGCAAGTTTATATCCAAAAGGGTGGTTGCGATTTATTGCTCACGTAATGCCACTCAGGGATGAGTGAGGCTGGTCACTCTCATCTTAAATGTCAGGACCAACTTACCTAGCCCCAGGTTCCCATGCTCCTCATGGGGCAACACAGGATTGGATGATGGATGGATGGATGAAGCATTTTTTTGGCAATTTTTTTAGTAAACAAATCTGATAATAACTCTCCTAACCATCAAATCAGTGATCACCAGTATCCTCGTAAAGCAATCTATTTAACCTCTGCATTATGCTCTTTCATAACCCTGAATCACTGCTGAAACATGGTATTGTATCATTAACCCGCACCTTTCCATGGGGAAGGACCCTGGTCCAACCCTGGTGAGGTGCTGCTTACCATAGGGGGGTGCCGGTTCACTACGTGGTGTATGTACTGCACTGGAACTTTAGGACTGCCCCACAGAAGCGGTTACTTACCTGTGGTCAATGGATCTGCTCAGCCAGACAGACTGGGGTTAAGCAACAACATCAACTGTTATCATTAACATTTAAACCAAATGTGACAATTAATCCACTTTACTTAGGATGATGTCAGATGATTTTATCTGCCACTGGGAGACTTCCCAAGGTCTGTGGGTTAAGGCACCATGAGTATTTCTTAAACTAATGTATTTGCACTTCTCCTTTTAAGCCAGGGTGTGTTCCAATACATCAGATCATTTTTCATACAACTGGTGCTTTAAACTAAGCAAAGTGGCAAAGCAGCTTTATTGGTAACAATGAGATGTTAACAAGCATTTTGTTTTTAATGTATAAATCACTGTCGACTGAAGAGCAAAACAGTGCATAAAATAGTTGACTTATAAAAAAGGGATTACTACAATACCTTTGGTTTCCAGCAATTCATTCAGTCATCATTCCCAAACAGCAGAGTCGGAAAATTTTTCACTTTGGTGACATCTTTTGCTTTATATCTGATACCACAAGAAAAGTTTCATCAGCTTAAAAAGACCTTTTGTTGTGAATCTATCAGTGATGACTATACCTAACTCCCTCTATTACGAAAAGTCTCTCCTAAGATGAATACTGTATAATAATTCTAGAATAGTATGAATAAAATAAAAATGGCATCATTGCAATAAAGGGATTAACTCACTAAACCTGGGGGCATCTTTTATTCTTACCATCTCTCAACTATTTTGTCCACCTTAAGGACATATTCTTTAAAATGGAGGGGTTAACTATTGCATTAATAAAACCCTTAAACACAAGAGGCCTTTTTTAAGGTGAATAAAATTATTTGATAGCAGCAAGACTGAACTGAAATGGATGTCCCCAGATTAAAAAAAAATAAATAAATAAAAATGCTTTCCTGTACTGTGCTATTTATCCCTTTACTTTATTCCTCTGTATCAATAAAACTGTGACTATCAAGAATTAAGCACAGTTCAACATTGAATGGTGTGGGCAGGAAAAGCGATACAGGTATGCTTACGTGAAGTGTTGGGTCCCCTGCCTGTGGGCTTGAGTGTTGGCATCCCCCCAGCGAATAGTCCTGCTAGTTGGGGTGCCCCGCCATTCATCATGCCCATCCCGCCCCCTCCACCTCTACCCCCGCCCCCTCCCCCACCCCCGGACCCATTAGTAGATGGCTTGGTCTTGCCTGCAACACAATAAAAAAGAACACAAAATATTAGTATGTGATAAAAAGCGGATTAGACATTACAGTACACAAAAAGTATTGTTATCGAAATGAAAAAGTAGTATGCAAAGAAAAGTACAGTATGACACTCACATGGATGTGAATAAGGGATATCAAGCTAAATGCACTGAATATTGTGCAGCATGTCCAGTCAGGGGCAACAGTTCACCTACTGACTCATTATTGATCTTATCAAATAGAATCATCTATGGTCTGAGAAACATACCCCATCTTTCTCAGCTCTGGAAAATTAACCAGAGAGAGATAAGAGAAACATGTGAAATGTCAGGCAAACTTCTCACCCGAAATGTATGATATAGGGCATTTACATAATAAGACCCTCTTGTGCAACACAATTAATGAGGACAATGGCAGCCGGTAGTAAAGTACACAAAACTATCGTTTTAAAATTTAAAAACATTATATATGGTTGTGTAAAAAATACTAAGGTGTTGTGTAAAAAATATGGTAATGTCATTCATATACATAATATTAAGACACAAACACACAACTGGCAAAGAGAAAAACTAACTGGGCTTTATCAAAACACAATGTCATATACACTGAAATAAAAACCTCAAAATAAAAGCAACTGAAAATTATATGGAACATAATAAAATGCACATATATAAGTATTCAATAAAGCAATAGCAACTCAACTGTTAAGTCATGCATTCAATCAATCAATCAATCAATCAATCATTTCCTGTGGCACCCCACGGGATGCATAGGGCCTCGATGAACTCTCTCCACCAATATCTGTCTCTTGTCACCTCCTTCAGGTCCCACCAACACTCCTCTCCTACTTCTCTATTCATTGTCCTCAACCAGGTTTCCCTCGGCCTACCTCTGCCTCTTCTTCCTCTAGCAGCCCACTCTGGCACATCCTGTATTAAACTGCCTTCTTTTCTACATACGTGCCCCAGCCATTTCCAGTGAGACAGTCTCACATATTCATCAACTTGTTCCATTCTCATAATATCCCTTACTCTTTCATTTGTAACTCTTGTCTTGCCACTTTACCCCAAGAATCCTTCTCAGTATTTTATTCTCAAATCCTAAAACTTTCTGATCTGTTGCATTTGTACTGTACCATGACTCATGCCCATAAATTAAAATTAGTCTGACCATGGACTTGTAAACTTTCACTTTAGTATGTACCAAAAGCATATTATTATTCCAAACAAATTTCAGCATTCCAACAGCTCGCCAAGCCTGTCTAATCCTCTCCTCAATTTCACTGTTTAATGATCCATTAGATGATACAATCGTTCCTAGATATTTAAAATTTTCTACATTCTTCATCGCATTATTCCCAATTACACAATCGTTCATATTAATAATTTCAGTCTTTCCACAATTTATTACCAATCCCACTTTTCTCCTTCCTCCACCAGACAATCAAGCACCCTCTGCATCTTGTAAATACTTCTGCAAATCAGTACAATATCATCAGCGTAGTCCAAATCCATCAGCCTCTTATTTTCTTTCTAGTTAATTCCTGCACCTGTTCTCCTTACAACTTTTCTCATACCATAATCCATAACCAAAACAAACAGTAAAGGCAAAAAGAACTCCTCCTTGAATCACTCCTGACCTAACCTCAAATGGATCACTCAAAGAACCACCCACCATTACCTTACAGAAAATACCTTCATGCATGCTTCTAATAATATTTACAAACTTTTCTGGTATACCATAGAATCTCATAATTTTCAACATAGCTCCACGTGAAACACTATCAAACGCCTTTTCAAAATCCACAAAACACATAAAAGTGGCATTTTCATCTCATTAGCTTGTTGCATTAGATGCCTTACAATAAAAATCTGATCATTTTGTGGTAGGTGGTGGTGACCATCTTCCACTCACTTGATGTAGTGCTACCTACTTCTTCCTTAGCCTTTACCATTCTTTTTCAGTGCCTGTCCTCCTCTCTTCCTATTTCTCCCATCTTTCCTGTCACTTCTTATTGCTTTTCTTTCCTTTACAGGTGGCATTACATTAAGTGACAAGCCAAATGGTTTCCTGTAAGCCAGGAAACCATTTACAATGCTGGGTGGTAACTATATAACCAACCCATACGTGCTCCCTACGTGTCAACAAGTGGGTTTGGTGGAAGGTTAGTGCCCCTCCCCGAAAAACAAATAATTCAAAGTCAAATGGCCACCCCTTACGGGATTATGGCATCTGGCGACAGATAGATAGACAACCTTGACCCTTCCGAAATCCCGCTTGTTCTTCTCTTGAAATTTTATCAATTACTGGATCTATTCTGTTCAACAACATTTTGGAAAAGACTTTTGCAACTACAGGTGTCAAAGTTACCCCCTTCCAATTTCCACACACACTTAAATCTCCCTTTTTTGGTATTTTTATAATCACTCCATTTTTCCACTCTCCTGGAATTCCACCACATTAAAAAGTTTCAAAAGTGCATTCATCAATTCATCATTTTCCACCTTAAGCATTTCAGGAAATATTCAATCCTCTCCCGGGGCCTTAAAATTCTTTAACTCCTTTATAGATTTTGCTACCTTTTCCAAGGTTATATCCCCTGTTTCTATCTGCAAATCTCTCTCGGCTGGCGAAATGTCCCCTTCAGCTGGGATTGGTCTATTCAGAACAGCTTCAAAATGCTCTTTCCACCTTCCTTTTATATCCAAATCTTTAGTTATCAAGTTACCATTTCTATCTCGTGCAGGTATTTCCTTCCTTCTCTTTTCAGTCCCAGCTAACTCCTTGATGGCCTGATACGCTGCTCTTGTGCTCTGACCGTCATTTTTACTTAACTTAATTTCTGTCTCTATTGCCTTTTCATCATACAGCCTCTTCTTATCACGTCTAACAAGTCTTTTTACTTCAGAATGTAGACTCCGTACTTTGCTCTAAGCACTTCGACTACCTGGCCATCAACATGTTGTCTTCACTTCTTAACTTCGCCTCTTTCCTTTTCTGAATTGCATTCCATGTTTCAACTGACATCCACTTTTTCCTTCTTGCTTTTCCCTTTTTCTTAATAGCAACCTTAGCACTCTCATGCAAAACCTCTTTTAACTCTCTCCACATTTGATTAATATCATTGTCCTCAGATTCCATCAAAGTCTGCAGGACTAGAAACCTGTTCCTGCATTCCCACCGAAACTTTTCCTTCATGTTCTCATCATTTCTCAGCTCATCAAAATCATATTTATTACCTTCTGTACAATCACCATTAACGTTTCTCCTAAGTTTTATTTTAATCTTTGACACAACAAGTTGATGATCACTACCTATATCTGCTCCCCTCCTTACACAAACATCTTGCAGATAACTCCTATGCCTTCTGTTAATTGCAATGTGGTCAATCTGGTTACAATATTTGCCACATGGTGAAATCCTAGTAGTTTTATGTATTTTTCTATGCTCAAAGATAGTTCCACCAATCGTAAGGTCATTTGCCAAACAAAAGCTTCCAAATCGCACCCCAGTTTCATTTCTTATACCAACACCCTCCTTACCCATACAGTCTTCAAAGCCATCCCTATTACTATGAACAATCGCTCTAAAATCACCAATGCAAACTAACACATCATGTCTTGCCACACTGTTCACTACATCATGCAGCTTCTCATAAAAGTCATCCTTCATTTCATCAGCAGCCTCATTTGTTGGAGCATACCCTACCACCATACTGATATTACAGGGTCAGATTTTAAACGAGCATAAAGCAAGTGCTCTATAATTGGCTCAAACTCACATAGTGCCTTGCAAGCATCTCTACTCAACAGTAAGCCTACTCCTTGGTAATGATTTCCATCACTCCTATCAGTAACCAACAAAGTAATACCATCTACCAAATTTATTTTATCAACTCCAAGCAACCTCATTTAAATGTTTATTTTTATAAATTTTCACTGGCAAATTTCCTCCCCCTTTTGACTCACGATCCTCACACCAACTATAGCTAACGGTCTCAGCAGGTATCATATGTACGAGCTTTTTTTTCTCTTTTGTTCAATCTGTATGTACGATTGATTATTTACACTGTATTTTCTTCTTCACTAATACAGATTATATATACACCACAGCCAAACTAGAGTACTTCTTCATCATCATCATCATAATCCAGACCCCCTTTCCCATCCTAGGGCAAGGTAAGGAGTAGCAACATCCAGACTGCCTAAGTTTGCCCAGTTCAATAGGCCATGCTTCTATTCACTCATCATTCAAGCCCATGGAATCCTGACTCCATCAGATAACGAAAAACATTTCACCATGTTCTGTAGCTTCACATATACCTATCTGATACGAGTCAATCCAAACGCCGTCACATTAAAAAGAGGTGCCAAATCCCTGGTTATGCGCTTCTCCACACAAAATTCATCCATCCAGCTCGGTCTCTTAGTCCCTTAACCTTACCAACTTTCATATCTCTCTTCCTCACACACTCATCCACCATATCCCTTCATCTTCTACTCGGCCTACCTCGCCTACTCCCTCCTTCAAATTAGCTCAGATATACCTTTTTCACCACTCTACTGTCATCCATTCTCTCTACATGACCAACCTATTTCAGTACAATCTTTTCGATTCTGGTGTCCACAGACATCCTCACTCCGCATCTTTCATGAATCACATTATTCCATATCCTATCCACTCTCTGTACTCAACACACATTCCTCGGCAATCCCATATCCACTACTGTCACTCCTGACCTCACTTTCATGCCACATCATTGTCTCAAATCTGTATGTTAAAGCTGATACTAACACTCCTTCATGTAAGCCTCATGCAGCTGCATTACTCAAGCCTTTGTTTTTTATCAAGGCCTTCATAGCACCAGCTACTTTCCTTCATTGTGTCACTCTACTTTCCACTTCTTTTGCACATTTTCCTCTCTTTTTCTATCACTGAACCCAGGTATCCGAACTCACTCACCAATTCCAGTCTCTCTACGAGTACATTCACTGTAACATCACACTGGGAGTCACCTTCTCTTTCAATCACCATCGCTTTACTCCTTTCTACATTTACTCTCAAGGCACGACACTAACAGACATCTACAAAACTCTGCACTAGTCTACCAAGCTCTTGTCCGGTGTTTGCAAGCACTGCATCATCAGCATACAAAAAATTTGAGATATTCCATCCATCACCATACATTACTAACACCATCCCTCTCTCCATTACTCGTGTTTTTACTTCTCTCATCACCCCAGCCATATATATATATATATATATATATATATATATATATGGCTGGGGTGATATATATATATGTGGTGAAATGCTGATGCATGGGGGAGAGATAGTAGTAGAATGGATGTGGAAGATATGCAGATTGGCCTGGGAGGAAGGTAGAGTCCCGGAGGATTGGAAGTCAGGTATAATTATTCCCTTGTACAAAGGAAAAGGGGAAAAAGAAGTGTATGGTAATCATAGGGGCATTCGTCTTCTTAGTATAACAGGAAAAGTGTATGGTAGGATACTTACTGACAGAGTTAGAGAAAGAACAGAGAAATTAGTTGAAGAAGAACAGGGAGGCTTTAGGAAGGGAAGAGGTTGTGTAGATCAGATATATATTCATTCTTAGATCTTTAGTGGAAAAGTTTCTAGAGAAGGGAAAGAAGTTGTATGCGGCTTTCATGGATTTGGAGAAAGCATATGACAGGGTGGATAGACAAGGATTGTGGAAAGTATTAAGAATATATGGAGGAGATGGGAACTTGATGGTGCTAAGGTTGCAGTGCGTGTGGATGGTGAACTAAGTGAATTTTTCTCTTTGAAGGTTGGGTTGAAACAGGGATGTGTCATGTCTCCATGGTTGTTCAATCTGTACATGGATGGGGTAATAAAAGAGGTACAGTACAAGGTAGGGTAGTGGATGTTGGAGTGGCCCTGGTGAGAGAGGATAGTGTTTGGAAACTCCCTGTACTGTTGTTTGCAGATGATACTGTGTTGTTGACTGAAGACAAAGGGGAGCTGCAAGGCTTGGTGGATGAGTTTGGGAGAGTGTGTAAGAAACGGAATCTAAAGGTGAATGTGGGGAAGAGTAAAGTGATGGTCTTTGAGAGAGGTGAAGTCAGTGAATGTACAGCAAGGTTGGATGGTGAGGAATTGGAAAATGTGAGTACGTTTAAGTACAGTACTTGGGTAGTGTGATGAGTAAGGATGGAGGTTTGGAGGGTGAAGTGCTTGAAAGGGTACAGCAGGGAAGAAAGGTTGCTGGTTCTTTGAAAGCTGTAATAAGAAACAGGGGAGTAAGCATGGAAGTGAAAAAGTTACTACATGACAGTATTGTGATACCAACTCTAACATATGGAAGTGAAGCTTGGACGTTGTTGGAAGGACACAAGTCAAGAGTGAGAGCCGTGGAAATGAGTTCTTTAAGAGGAGCCTGTGGAGTCACATGGAGAGACAGGCTGACGAATGAGGATATAAAGGAGCATTGTGGTGTGGATGTGGATGTAATAGGAAGCATTATGAGGAACACACTGAGGTGGTTTGGCCATGTGAAGAGGATGGAGGGTGAGGCCGAGGATGAGATGGAGGGATGGGGTGGAGAGGTATATGAGGGAGGGGGGTGTGAGTTGGGAGCAGGGCAATGAAATGGCGGGGGACAGGGCTACGTGGAGGAGATTTGTTTGTGGCCACCCCAAACGGGATTGAGGCGTCTGGCAATATATATATATATATATATATATATATATATATATATATATATATATACACTGAACAATTATAAGGACATCACACAATCACACAATCTTGTCACACACCCTCACTGATCGTGAACCAATCACTTAGATGCCCATTTTCCCTTACACATGCCTCACTACCATCATAAAAACTCTTGACGGCACCTAGCAGCTTACCATCTACACTGTAGCACAAAACCTTTCACAATCCTTTTCTGTTTACTCTGTCATAAGCTTTTTCTAGATCCATAAATGCCCTAAACACCTTATGGTCCATCTCACACGCCTTCTCCACTAACGGTCTTATTGTAAATATTTGATGCACACATCCTCTGCCATTCCTAAAGCCACCCTGTTCATCACTTGCTAAGAGTTCTGGTATCTTTCTTACTTTATAATAATTCTTCCATATACCTTTCCTACCACAATCAATAGACTTATGCCACAATAAGTCTTGCACTCACTTCACTCACCCTTTTTTTTTTGTACAGGGGTACATTCACTTTTTCCACTCTACTGGCACAGTTTCACTCATCCATGCCTTCTTACATATCTCCAACAAGCATTTCACTCTGCTCTCTCCACTACACTTAATCATCTCTGCATACACCTCATCAACTCCAGCTGCTTTCTCATTTATCAGCCGCTTCAAAGCATTCTTCACCACTGCGAGTGTCAGGTTTCCTGGCACTGGATTCCTTCTCTGTACACCCCCAAAACCAATCATGTTAACAGTTGCTTTGCTCTCTCCATTCCCATTCATCAGACTTTCAAAATATTCTTTCCATCAGGCCCTTACTTCATCCCCATGGGTTAATAATCTACCACTTACATCCTTCACACTTTCACATTTCTTTCCAATGTCACTTCCACATTTCCGCATCTCTGGAAATAGGAAGTTGTTCTGCAGTAAATACAAAAGATAAAAATAAAAAATAAAACTTTCTGATTAGAGTATGCTGCCCTGGAGACATCTTCATCCTGGAAATTATACTTTGTTTGCTAAACTTGGCCTAAAATTGCCATTTCCATTCTGACTGCTACACCAGTTGTAACAAGGGACTGACACTAGAGTATGATGCTAGTGACAGTGAAGTGCTACAGAAAGAATGTAAACCCGCAGTACTGTACTGTATTGTTTTTCTGTGCCACCGAGCTACATGAAAGAAACTGCCAACGGAAAATTTGGGCCAAGATAAATGGTGTATAGTTAAGAGCTTTGAGATATAAAAACCAAATCTTTTATATGTACCCTATATTTTCATACTATGGTTCTTTCACCTTAACTTGTGCCTGGTTTTTGTCCTTTTCCTGTCTATTTCAAGTAGCTCAGTGGCAGAACAAGATCATGCTATGGCTCTATATTCTTTTCATATCTATTCTTGATGACTTGCACAATAATCTAATGTTAATCTATGGTTACATCTCAGCATTCAAGATGGAGAGATGACAATTTTAGGATTAAAAAAAAAAAAAAAAAAAAAAAAAGTTAACTTATTGCTACAATTCAGCATCCAGGTTGCAGACAAAGCAATTTTAGGCTACGTAAAGAGGATAGTTTAGCATTTCCTCTTCCCTTTCAATTTACTGAACACAAAACATTGCTTCTTTTCCTTTAACTTATTCCCACCCTTCAAAACTTTCTGTGTTAGCTTCAACTTCCAATCACTAACTTTGTTAACTTCATCCTGAGAGAATGACGGTGACTCTCTCTCTCTCTCTCTCTCTCTCTCTCTCTCTAACTGTGGAGACAAGAAAAGAGAATAGGATGGACGTTTGGAGGAAGAAGGGATAGGCTGAGGAGAAAGGAGAGGGATGAGAGCCAGGAGGGAAATTGGAGAGAAGGAAGGGAGAAGTTTGAGAGAGAAAGTAGGGGGGAAAGGAGGAAAGGTGAATTATGAAGTGAGAAGTATATAGACAACAGATAATAAGCAGGAGAGGTGAAAAACAAAAGAAGTATGAGAGAACAAAATGAAGAATATGGTTAACTTAATACTGTAGGGGGGGGGGAGGAATGAAGTAGGGGTGGAAATGAGGGTGACAGAACAAAAAGTGAAAAGAAAAAGAATCAAAATTAACATGAAAGAGAAAGGGAAAATGAGTGGGGGAAGGGAGGAAGGAAGGAAGGGAAAGGTCATATGAAACGAGGAGTAGTAGGAAGAGGGAGAAAAATAGTACGAGAGGGGGACGAGGAAAACAGTGATGAGGGAGGGAAGGAGGAAGAGAGTGAAGAATTACACTTTCTCTTAAATTTTACCTCCTGACAACAATAATGTGTGTGTGTGTGTGTGTGTGTGTGTGTGTGTGTGTGTGTGTGTGTGTGTGTGTGTGTGTGTGTGTGTGTGTGTGTGTGTGTGTGTGTGTGTGTGTGTGTGTGTGTGTGTGTGTGTGTGTGTGTGTGTGTGTGTGTGTGTGTGTGTGTGTGTGTGTGTGTGTGTGTGTGTGTGTGTGTCCGTCCGATCGTGCGCGCGCGCGTTCGTGTGAAAGAAAACGAGAACACACCAGCACTGCAGTGGTCCGCAGTGGTTCAGTATCGTATTAATAAACTACACACACACACACACACACACTTCCTTACTGGTCAATGAAGCCACCACGAACAAAAACTATAACCTCTTCAATCACAGCAACCATTATTTGATAAATGTAAACAATCTAATTTGACATGGACGATCTCACCCAAAATAATAATAAATAAAAATAAAGACACAATGGAAGAATAACATCAACGAATATGACAGACAAAAACCATAACCATAAAGAGTAATAACATTCGTAGCAAAAACAAAAACAAACATGAACATCAATGATACATAACCACACTTATTTCTCTCTCTCTCTCTCTCTCTCTCTCTCTCTCTCTCTCTCTCTCTCTCTCTCTCTCTCTCTCTCTCTCTCTCTCCATCAACCACCACCACAACGTACAACACAACTACTGCCATCACTACCACCACCATCACTTACTCTAAAAACCATCATCACCACCATTTACATCTACCACTGCCACCACAACTCACAACCATCATCACCATTACCAGTCACATACCACAACTACCATCATCACCACCACCACCACCACCACCAACACTCAACAACCACTACCGACATTCCCAACTGCAATCACTAATTCACAACCACAACCATCACCAGCAACAGAAACACATAACCATAAAGGCAACAACAACAACAACATAACCACCAAACCACCACAACCATGCCATCACACCACAGCCACCACACCACCACCACAACCACCACTCAAAAATTACGTCCTTCCCGCTACATTCAACGAGCACCGCCACAACAATCCCTCGGCCACTACAATTACACAATTACGGTGGCATCCGTCATTCCAAACCCCACACAGCACCGCCACATCAACAAAACCCAGTACAGCAAGCCACTGAACCAACCCTTTACATCCCCATTCAGTAACGATCTCTTCCAAACACAAGGATCTCGAAAATAATAAAAAGCAATAATACCGTAATAATAACACTAGTGGTAGTAGTAGTAGTAGTAGTAGTAGTAGTAGTAGTAGTAGCAGTAGTAGCAGTAGTAGTTGCAGTAGTAGTAGTAGTAGTAGTAGTAGTAGTAGTAGTAGTAGTAGTAATAATAATAATAATAATAATAATAATAATAATAATAATAATAATGATGATGATAACAAACAATATCTAAAAGCGACCACAAAAAGTAACTAAACCCTTCTTAAATTAATTTGGCCAAGAAAATCTCTCAATCTTGAATGCTAATTCGTAACACTAAATTAACCCTAGAATACGATGCTAGTCACGAAGAAGTGAAATGTAAAGAATGTAAAGCCGTAACACGGTCTCTTTCTACTACTGAGCTACGTGAATTAAGATGCGAAGGGACGAAAATCTGGGCCTAGTGAACATGAAACGACTAAATAACTGCCGGCAGACTAAAAATAACCAGTAAATCACACACACACACACACACACACACACACACACACACACACACACACACACACACACACACACACTACAAAAAAAGCTATGAGACAAACGGCCACAATTACCACAAAAAGGTGAAGCTAAATACAAACATAAACATCCTCCTCCCCCAGAGAGAGAAAGAAACAAGGGACAAACAACAAACAGGAACCCGAGCACTCCACATCCGCCCCTCAATGAAGACTCTCAACTCTACCATATCCGATCTCTCTCTCTCTCTCTCTCTCTCTCTCTCTCTCCTGCAAACATATCATAGTTACGACACGCAATCGATCGTAAATATTTTTGTGTCTATCGACGTAGGGACACCGACTTATACACTGATGTAGTCGAGTTAGGGGTTAAATATGCTCTCAGTATATGATAGTGTCCTTAACTGAGAGAGAGAGAGAGAGAGAGAGAGAGAGAGAGAGAGAGAGAGAGAGAGAGAGAGAGAGAGAGCGAGCGAGCAAAGAATGATCCGTCCATTTTGAGATGCCACCACCACCACCACCACCACGACACATTGCATGTAAAAGACTGGAGGTCATAGGCAACGGGAAATATAGATCGAGGGAGACAGTTCCAGAGTTGATCAGCTACATCAATAAACTGGGTAACTAACGAGAAAACAGTACATTCCTATGCTGGTTTGTGTTTAGTTGCAGTCACATAAAAAAATATATAGTTTTTATTTATATTTCACCCCTTTACTGTGGTCATAATGATTCAAACACGAGTCCTTTATGACATCGCCTCATAACTACGGGCGGCTGAAAATAAATAAATATATAAATCTATCTATCTATCTATTGCCAGACGCCTCAATCCCGTACAGTAAACAGACGCATTATCTATTTACCGCATCTATCTATCTGTCTATCTAGAGTATCCACCTATCTACCTCCCTAACTACCTGTGTCTTCGTATCTATTTGTCTATCTACCTATCTATCACCTGAGGCAGGATCATAAGCGGTGGCTTCTACAAAAATATACCGATACGTCAGCTCTATAATAACTACGACTTCTTATATGACAAACATTTTCAATAGGCATGTTTTTAATATCACAAATTCCAAGTTTTACCGACAATCAAAATGTGAATATTCCTGAGAGAGAGAGAGAGAGAGAGAGAGTACTAATGGTTACAGGATCATTATTAATGGTGCGACAATCAAATTTTTCCCGTAATAATAATAATAATAATAATACACTGTAGTGCAAAAATGATTCGTCGAAGCAGCAGCGGATGGTAGTGATGGTGTGGTGGTAGTTGTGGTTTTGGTTCTCTGAAATGGTGGTTAGCAGAGATTGTAGTGGTAGAGATGTATGTAACGCGAATGGTGACTGCAGTGGTAGCTATAATGGTTGCGATGGTTGTAGTAAGTATACTGATGATTACAGTTATGGTAGTGGTGGTTGTAATGGTAGTGGTGGTTGTAGCAGTGATGGTGGTGGTAAGGGAGTGTCTGTGATGGTGGTAATGGTGGCAGTGACAGGTTGAGGGATGGTGGTAGGGCGACACGTGACGGTGATGCTTAGGCTGGAAAGTGGTGATGGCATCGGTGGTGGTAGGTACGGGTGCTGAAGAAATAATGGTATGGTGGTGTGGTGTGGTGTGGTGTGGTGTGGTGTGGTAGTGGTGATGGTGGTGGTGGAGACCGTAGCAGTAATAATCTTAGTGATGGTTGTGGTGTTAATAATAGTTGTAGTGTCTGTATCTGAGATGGTGTTGGTGGTGGTGGGAGCAATCAAGGTGGTGATGATAATGATAGTAATAAAGATGGTAGTGATGGTAATAATTGTTGTAGTCTAGGTAGTGGTGGTGGTGGTGGTGGTGGTGGCGGTAAAAATGGTAGAAGTCTAGGTGGTGGTGGTGGTGAGGGAAGGAAAGACGGTAGTGGAGGTGGTGATAATAATGGTAGCGGTCTAGGTGCTCGTGGTGGTGGTGGTGGTTGTGGTGGTGGTGGTGGTGGTAGAGGAAAACTGCTGAAACATGCCATGGACACAGCGGCACATTGTAGAACCAGTTGTGCGGCGGGCGAATATTCCTGAAGTCAAGATACTGAAGAAAAAAGGAGAAAGACAGCGTGGTGATTGCCGTGGTCAATGTAAAGGTTGGACTGCTTGGCGTGAGTGTGGTAGTCTGTATAACGGATTCAGTATCGTAAAACAGTGGCCCTCAAAAGAAATACTTGTACTGGGAAAAGTGTGAGCGTAGAAAGATATATAACTGCATATCTATATCTATCTGTCTATCTATCTACAGTACAGATAGATAGATTGATAGATATATGTTAATACCGCTGGAAAAGAAATTACTTTGCCGCCAGTGCAGTATTTAATGTAAAGGTAGCGGTACACACACACACACACACACACACACACACACACACACACACACACACACACACACAGAACAACAGCCTGATAAAATGAGCCAGTGATGTAGAATGGCCGGATATGGGACATTCAGCCGGAAGGAAATGCACAGTGGCCGTCAAAAGTTCGTTCCTACTCATCCACTGCTTATTATTTCACAGCTTCAGATGGTTCAGAACGCTTCAGAACGAAAGCTGTGTGTGTGTGTGTGTGTGTGTGTGTGTGTGTGTGTGTGTGTGTGTGTGTGTGTGTGTGTGTGTGTGTGTGTGTGTGTGTGTTACAAAAAAAATTACAACAAACTTTAAAATTCGAATTCAGTCATAAACCTTCACTCACGCGTTCATTCCATTCTGGCTACCTACCGACGCTTTTGTCTAGTTTAGGATGGGGCTCATACAAATACTGAAGGGTGAATGGAGCCAGCACCTTCAGTTAGAAAAGTCTCCCCTAAGCTGAATAAAACTCTCTGAAGGCAGCAAGAATAAGATGAATAAGACGTCATCGTGGAGAAGTGGTTAAGAGAGAGAGGGGGGGGGTAGAGAAGAGAGAGAGAGAGAGAGACTGAATCGAGAAGAAAGATTAGCATGGTTGTGGGTGCACCTTTAATTCATTCAACGATTTTCACATTCTGGTCTTGCTCCCTACTGACGGTTTTCCTCTCTCTCTCTCTCTCTCTCTCTCTCTCTCTCTCTCTCTCTCAGGTTTATGATGGGTAAGTATATCAGGCCTAGTTTGTGAAGTCTCCCCTAAGCTGAACAAAATTATCTGGAAGTACAAAGAAGAACGAAGTAAGCTTGGTAGTGTCTAAATGAAATAAATAAAAAACTATCAAGTGTAAAGTGTTTGTGAAAGAAACAAAGCAAAAGATCCACCAAGTGCAAAGTGTCTGAGAAGTAAATAAAGCAAATAAACCACCAAGTGTAAAGTGTTTGAGAAAGAAATAAAGCAAAAGAAGTACCAAGTGTAAAGTGTACAAGAGAAAGAAAGCAAAGGAACTATCAAGTGTAAAGTGCTCAGGAGAAAGAAATAAAACAAAGAACCACCAAGTGCAAAATGTTTAAGAAGAAAATAAAACCAAAGAACCACTAACATATCAAAACGAACGAATCTGAAAAGAAAATTCACATGACAAGAGCTGCATTTTTCTTTTCTGTTTTTCCTTTCTTCTTTTTGTCTCAACGAAGGTCTGACTGTCTCCACCTTACACGTGACAGGGAGCTACGTGTGGGTCAGGGCAAGAAGTTCCAAGAGGTTGACTGGGGAGGGTGAATATGTGTGTTGCATTTGACAGGGAACTTTGTCGACAGCTTGCTATTACTGGCCCAATTTAATATCGATGGCTTCTCTTACTTGCCCACTTTCTTATCGATAACTTGTGGCCAACTGTTATCGGCATCTTCTATCATTTGACTGTTCACCTGTTAGGATGTCATGTTAATACCTCGTCTCTCCATCTGAATACCGTCGAAGTTAAAGATCATGAAATGTGTGGGTTTCCTATGGACCAAACGACGAAGTGATGACATTTTCGAGAAAGTGAGCCAAAGCTGAGACACACAGCCAGACTTTCAATATCCAGACGAGTGTATGGTGCAGGAAATCGACCCGAGAGAGGGATGCTGGTTTCCTTGAATATTTTTACACAACCAAATCAAAGCACCCACTCTGAAGTACTTAGTGTAGAGGAGGTAGCTATGCATTCTACTGAGCGCCCGTCTGCTTACAGTTTCTGAAGCTTAGATGATGATGAAAAAAAAAAAGAATTGTGAAATAAAAGAAGTAACAAAGGCGGAAGTTCTGAAATGCAACTGTTACTTAGTTCTGCCAGCCGCACATCACCTCCCTCTGTGTGTGTGTGTGTGTGTGTGTGTGTGTGTGTGTGTGTGTGTGTGTGTGTGTGTGTGTGTGTGTGTGTGTGTGTGTGTGTGTGTGTGTGTGTGTGTGTGTGTGTGTGTGTGTGTGTGTGTGTGTGTGTGTGTGTGTGTGTGTGTGTGTGTGTGTGTGTGTGTGTGTGTGTGTGTGTGTGTGTGTGTGTGTGTGTGTGTGTGTGTGTGTGTGTGTGTGTGTGTGTGTGTGTGTGTGTGTGTGTGTGTGTGTGTGTGTGTGTGTGTGTGTGTGTGTGTGTGTGTGTGTGTGTGTGTGTGTGTGTGTGTGTGTGTGTGTGTGTGTGTGTGTGTGTGTGTGTGTGTGTGTGTGTGTGTGTGTGTGTGTGTGTGTGTGTGTGTGTGTGTGTGTGTGTGTGTGTGTGTGTGTGTGTGTGTGTGTGTGTGTGTGTGTGTGTGTGTGTGTGTGTGTGTGTGTGTGTGTGTGTGTGTGTGTGTGTGTGTGTGTGTGTGTGTGTGTGTGTGTGTGTGTGTGTGTGTGTGTGTGTGTGTGTGTGTGTGTGTGTGTGTGTGTGTGTGTGTGTGTGTGTGTGTGTGTGTGTGTGTGTGTGTGTGTGTGTGTGTACGTATTCCGCAGCACATGTTCACACAGGAGGGAGGGAAATTACAGGAGAGAAGGAGGCCACGTGACCACAGGCACTCGCTCTTCCACTCCATCCCTGTCTTACAACCATACAGTCATCACCAATCTCATCTTCTTTTTACTTTCTCTTCCTTTCCTTTCATTTCTCATACTTTCTCCAACGCATGTCACAAAATTTTCTCACTTCTTTTTCCTTCTACCTCCCATTCTCAAAAGATCTTTCTCTCCATCCATATTTTACACCTCTACAGTCATCACCAACCTTAATTTGTCTTCAGATTTTCTCTCTCTTTTCTTCCACTGTTTTTTTTTTTTCCTTTTCCTAACTATCCGTCATTATGCAGTCAATCACCAACCTCACCTTCTTTATCCTTTCTCAAACTTTCCTTCCATTCTACTCCTATTCTAGATTTGTCTTACTTTTATTCAGCTTACAATATTAAAATCATTATTCTTTTTTATCTTCCTGTCTGTCTGTCTGTCTCTGTCTCTCTCTCTCTCTCCCACAACTGCCCCTCATTTCCTATACCCCTATTTTCTCTCTTCCCTCAAGATATTTCAATTCTTGCAACAATAATCCAACCCTTCACTTCTTTCATCATCCAAGCTCTCCCTTCCTTCCATTAGCAAATTCATATAGCCCAATTTCCCTTCCTTTCACTTCCATTCTTCCATCACGTCTCTCTTCATAACAACGTTCTTCTCTACCCATCCATTTCATTTTCTTATTATATTCCCTACCTCCTCCTCTTACCCTGTTCCTTTCAAAGTTTCTTCTTCACTTCCTCTCCTATGGCAGTCTGTCATCCCCCCTTTCTCAATCAACATTTCTTCCCCAACACTCCCCTCCATCACCCGATTCCATCCACGTAATTCTCTCTCTCTCTCTCTCTCTCTCTCTCTCTCTCTCTCTCTCTCTCTCTCACACACACACACACACACACACACACACACACACACACACACACGTCCCCTACCATCACCTGAGGCACACACCCATATCAGCTGAGGCCCAACCCCGTACTGCTGCCTTAAAAACAGCTCCTGGACAATGTGCTTCCTATTCACCTGTTAAAGAACGGTATATTGTGTGTGGCAGCCTTTGTTCATCATAATCATCACCATCACCACTCCTATCATCATCATCATCACCACCACTCCTATCATCATCAGCACCACCACTCCTATCATCAGCATCATCAGCACCACCACTCCTATCATCATCATCATCACCACCACTCCTATCATCACCATCATTCCAACCTTCACCATTATACCCCAATTATTTTCTCCTTAATATTCAATTAAGTGAAGAGGTTAATGGAGGTTATCTTTAACTGTATCACTACGAAGAGTCTGGCAGCGGCAAGAATAAATGAAAAAAAAAAAATCAAAACACTGAAGGTGTTAAAGGTAATTACCAGGATGTCTAAGATTCACACACACACACACACACACACACACACACACACACACACACACACAAAGAATGTCTCTCTCTCTCTCTCTCTCTCTCTCTCTCTCTCTCTCTCTCTCTCATAATTGCTCCTAATGCGTGTTAATGACGCCCGGCCTTCACCAATTGAGAGAGTGACACAGAGACAGACAGAGACGTTTTAGAGGAGGAAACGAAGCCCCACTGTCACCGTCTCTCTCTCTCTCTCTCTCTCTCTCTCTCTCTCTCTCTGGCTACCTATATCTACCTACTTATCTATTTATCTATCTATGCTTATCTCTCCATCTATCTCTAACTATACCTATCCATCTGTCTGTCTATAACTACCTTCAATTTATCACCTGCCTCCAACCTACATATTTGTAATAGGTATGTCCATCTCCTAAGCTTACTGTAGTGATACCAAGCAATCTGTCTTTCTATCTATCTGTCTATCTATTTATCTTTATCTAGCCTACATCTGTCTAGTTGTCATCATTCTACCAACCAGTTAACCTCTTCATCCCAAGTACCTCTCTCTCTCTCTCTCTCTCTCTCTCTCCCAGACAATTTTATTTTGATTTTGAAAACAAGCTACTGTTCACTCACATTAAATAGGACGACAATTCTAATATACGGCCGTTTAAATTTTTTCAGTGGCAGAATGAGACAATACTACGCCACTGCATCCTTTCCATAGCACTTCTTCGTGACTAGCATCGTATTCTCGTCCATCTATTGTTACAGCTCGGGAGTCAAGATGGAATGATGGTAATTTTTCGAGCAAGAACAAAATCATAAAGTCGTCATTGCACTGAAAGGGTGAAACTATAATCTGTCCATTTTATCTTGACCTAAAATTACCCTCTGTCAGTCCTGAATGCTATAACGAGATCAACACTAGAATATGGTGCTAGTCATGAAGAAGTGATATGGAAGTGGTGTGCCGTATTACTGTGTTATTCTGTCGTGAAATAGGCTCCAAAAGGACTTAAAATCGCAACTCAAGCCTTCCCTTCCTCCGCAATCCATCCTCCTCCTTTCGGGGGACTGAGAGGGATTATGGGACATTTGTGTAGTCAGGCAGCTCCACCGCCCCTGTCATATCGGTGTCACCATGTGCAGGCATCCCCCCCTCCAGCTATCTATCTATCTGTCTACCTATCTATCCATCTCCATCCATCCATCCATCCATGTACATCCATCTATCTATCTATCTTTCTATTTATCTCTATCCATCCATCTATTTATAACTATCTATCCATCCATCCATCTACCCATTTCAGACGCTGTCGTTGCCTGTGTACATGAAATCGGGTCCCTGCTGTCATTACTGTCTGGCTATCAATCAACACCGTCACCAAGGCAAAGTTTACGTGCTATCTCTTCACTGCCATCCGTCTGTCTCTCTCTACTGTATACGTTTGTATCTATGTTCATGTATGTATGGATGGATGGCGTGTGTGTGTGTGTGTGTGTGTGTGTGTGTGTGTGTGTGTGTGTGTGTGTGTGTGTGTGTGTGTGTGTGTGTGTGTGTGTGTGTGTGTGTGTGTGTGTGTGTGTGTGTGTGTGTGTGTGTGTGTGTGTGTGTGTGTGTGTGTGTGTGTGTGTGTGTGTCAAGCAAGCTATCAATGTCTATGTCTACTCATCTATCTATCTATCTATAATGCCAATCAACCTATCCATGTCCACCTGTCTATCATATCTATCTACCTATCAATCTATCTATCCATCCATCTACCTACCCATTCAACTTGCTATCATTTCTACCTGTAATCAAGTCGCTGCTATCATCACGCTCCGGCCATCACTCTTAACCAGGGAAAGTTCAGCCATTATTGAGAGAGAAAAGAAGATAGTCACCATCTTTCTTTGGCGAGTATTTATCCATCACTAACAAACTTTACTTATTTATTTATCTACCTATTTATTTATATATTTATCTATTTACACCTGTAGTTCAATCATTTTAACTAGCAGGAATAGGCGGAGATTTTCGTCCTCTGTCGCCAGCTTCCCATCGTTCACCTGCAAAATATGACCATACTACGGCTCTGCATCCTTTCTATAGCACTTCTTCGTGACTAATCTGGGGAGTATCAGATGACATTTACTTTACCCTTTTTTTTATTAACTTGGCCTAAACCTGCCATCTCATCTTCAATAGTGAGATTTAAACAGAGATTAACACCTATATAGGATACCTGGCACAATGAGCAAATGATACCTGTCACGATGTAGTGTTACTGAAACGATGTACAGCCGTATTAGTGTCTTACTCTGCCACTGAGCTACGTGAAATATGCTGCAAAAAGGATGGAAATCTTGGGGACGTAAAACACACACACACACGCACTCTCTCTCTCTCTCTTTCTCTCTCTCTTCCAACAATTAAGATGTCATACTAATAAAACATATAATAATGTATGTAATGGAGTATGACTGTATGAGAAATGGAGGGACTCACCTATATAGTCATAAATGTCGTAGTTGTGAGTCAGGGCGGTACAAGTCCAGCAGAACACCTTGGCACAGTCCAGCATAGTCACTTTAAGGCACCCCACTCACCCACTCCGTCTGTCTGTTTGTCCGTCTGTGTCTGCCCTGGTTTGGTCAGGTCATGCGGAATTGATGACAGACACACTCAATATAACCTCCCTGAACAAGCAACATATTCGTTCGTATTCTCGTTGGTTAAGGAAGCTCCCTCACACCTCTTCCTAAGCGATTTAGTTTGCCTCTTACTCCTTACCGTCTTCATCTGTGTCATTTAAATTATTGAAATACCACCATATACAGCATAAATAACATACCGGTACAAGCTGATATTAACTTCCTGTACCCAAGAATAAATAGCTAAGGAAGAGGTGTTAGGCAGCTTCCGTAACCGATGAGAGCACGGACCACTGATTTCCCCAAGCTTCCTCGCCACTTCTATGCACTATTTTTAATGCAACTTGGTCTCTCCGTCTGCTTGTATATCTTGCTTGTCTGTTCAGTCTGTTTCGGTAGGTCATGCGCGACTCAAAAAGGGCCACACTCACTCGATATATTCCTGAACACACGGCATATTGATTTCTCCAAACTTATTCACCCTCTCTCAAGACCTATTTTTACTGCAACGTTGCCTCTCGTCTGCCTGTGTGCCTGTCTATCTGTGTCAGTTTGGTCAGGTCATGTGGGTTCCAGTGTCTCAATATATTCCTGTGCACACTCCATTCTGGCATCTCCGCACATCTTCTCCCTTTCAGTGAGTTTTAAAATATAACACCTCTGGAAGCATCTCATATAAACTTCTTCACACTTCTGCGGCTTGTTATTAAGATAGTACTCTCGATCGCATTCATGATTTCAAAACTTCACCACCATTTCTTCGAGTTGTTTTCGTGTACGTGTGCCATATAAATCTCCAATTCGAGGACGTCTTTTTTGCTGTTGCTCTCCCCAAATAACTGTTGTCAAATTACGAAAGGGCTGTCTTTCTGAAGGAGGTTACTGAGGGCTGTATCCAACCCCTCCACCCTGAAGTCTCCCCTAAACTGAATATTATAACTTGGATAAGCGACGAGGTTAGATTTTCCTCTCTCTCACTCTCTCTCTCTCTCTCTCTCTCTCTCTCTCTCTCTCTCTAGCCCCTAAGAAGATCCCGATGCTATAAACGACCCCAACACTTTCTTTTCAACCCCCCACACAACAGACCTAATTACCATCCATTATTTCATTATACACGTAATTAACCAGCATGGAGACGACATCCTAGTTAGAGCAAGTTTCACAGGTTGAGAGAGAGAGAGAGAGAGAGAGAGAGAGAGAGAGAGAGAGAGAGTCAATGTATTTATTCCCTTTAACTTCTTCCCCCCCTTCACTTCCCCCCCAACTCCACTTCTTCCCGCCCACCATACCTTCTCACCCCCACTCCCCCTCCCCCACTATCACCCCTCCCTCCCTCCCTCCCTGCACCAACATCCACTCCTTCCATCCCTATTTCCAGTTTCTCTCACTTCCAATTTTAACAGCCTCTCTCATTTCCCGTCCCTCTTATCTTGTCTTTTTCACGTCCCCTCCCTCCTTCTCCCTCCCCTTCTCTCTCTCATCTTCCATCCCTTCATCCCCCAACGCATCAACACCCTCTCATTCACCCATCTCTCTTCTCTTTCACCTTCCATCATCATCATCATCATCATCACGAACTGTTCTCCCCTCTCAGTTTCCCTTCGCCAAGCACCTCTCACCTGCATCTACCCCCACCCCATTTCACTAACACCTTCTCTCCATTTCACTAACACCTTCTCTTCCAGTTTTCTCTCTCTCTCTCTCTCTCTCACCAATTTCCCTGGATATACGAGTCAGGCGCCAGGTGCATATTTCAGCCCGGCATTTTGTCCCGGGCAGGAGCACGGAGGGAGTGGAAAGAGGAAAGGGAGAGAGAGTCGAGGGAGGAGGAAGGGAAAAGAGAGGGAGCAAAAATGGAAGGGATGGGAAGGAGAGAGGAAGGGTGAGGGAATGAAAGGAGGAAAAGAGGGAAGAAAGGGAGCAAAAACGGAAGAGGGAGAGAATGGCACTGGATTGGAGGGGAGGAAAAACGGAAGGTAAGTACGGGAAGGGAAAAGTGGCAGAGATAGAGGAAGAGTGGGCAAGGAGCTATAAACACACACACACACACACACACACACACACACACACACACACACACACACACACACACACACACACACACACAGGAGGAAGGTGTGAAGGATGGGAAGGGAGTGGAAAGGGTGGGAAGGGAAGGTATGGGAAGTGAAGGGAAGATATATAGCGAGGGGAAAGAACGGACGAGAGGAGCGATAAGTGGGAATGAAGCATACAAGATGGGAGGAGAAAGAGAGGATGAAGGCCAAAGGGAAGTAAGACAAACGGAAAGACGGGATAGGGAGAAAACAAGAACTGAGAATAGCAGGGTTGGGTTCAAGTACAGGCTATTGTACTTAAGTCCAAGTCCAAGTACCCGGAAATTTTTCAAGTACAAGTACGGCCTTTTTTCAATTTACTGAAAGTCCAAGTCCAAGTATATGTAATTGTACTTAAGTACAAGTACAAGTACTTTATAACATACAAAAGTGCTCCTGTTTCGAAGAAGGAAATTAAATGATCGTCACATTCTAGAAAGTAGCGTATTAGAATATAAGTATACTTTATTAATCAAATCATTTCTTCTATGACAGAATATTAAGTCTACTTAATACGTTTATAAAGTCCAAAAGAATACATAAATTTTTGTTAAATATAATGTACTTGACTGTACTTGAAAGCACTTTGTATTCTTTCAAGTACATAGGGTCTAAGTACAAGTACAAGTACAACCAAAATTTTTAACTCCAAGTACAAGTACAAGTACAAGTACATGAAGAACTGTACTTAAGTCCAAGTACCAAGTACAAGTACCGTACTTGGACCCAACCCTGGAGAACAGAGAGAAAGAAAAGAGAAGGAAAAAATAAAACAGGACAGAAAGATGAGAAAGGAGAGAGGGGCAAAAGGTGTAAAGAGGAACGCGATACAAACGGAAAGAGGGATAGTACAAAAAGATGGGATGAAAGGATAATGGAAGTGAAGGGGGAGATAACTGGAAAAAAAAAAAAAAAAAAGGAAGTAAAAGAAAGAGGGTGTGGGGAGAGGAAGAAGTGAGAGGGGAGCAGGCGAGAAAATGCTAAAATTTATGAGGCAGTATCATAAGAGAGATGAGAAGGACAACTTTAGGGGTGGAGGCAGCTTTAGGGGGTGGAGGCAAGACAAGTGATAAACAAGAGGATAAAAAAAGGATGCTCGGAAATAGGAGGCGGAGAGGAAGTCAAGCTTACAGAGGAGGAAGACAGCTTTAACTCGTCACTAACAGATGCATTTCCAAAGTTGAAAAAATCGCCTAGTGGTTACAAGATATTATAAACACGTAGATAAGAACACTGAAAGGATTAAAAGAAGGAAGGAGAGCAGAGGCGAATGAACAGGAAGATGAAAGGTTAGAAGGAAACGCATGTAGGTTTAATAATAAAAAATACTGTCAAGCTCGAGCTGCGTTTAAGAGGAGAAAAAATTTAGAGAAAAGTTTACGCTGCAGAGAAGGGCGACAGGACGATGGAGAAAGGTGAACGACGAGCAAGAGTTTAAAAAATGCTTGAAAGAATATGCTGTGTAGAAGGACAGAAAGGAGTTCAAGCCTGACACGAAGGGGAAAGAAGAGCATACTCGCGATGGAGAAGGTAAAGTAAGATAAAGACTATGCAGTGAAGTCAGGCGTACGGAGGATGTAGAAGTAAAGGTGAAAGATATAATGAATGACATGTGAAAAGGTTGTGAAGAAAGTATACAGAGAGCGAAAAAAAAAAAAACATGCTCATATACGAACTAAAGAGTAGGAATGGAAGAAAAGACCGAAGGGGGGAGGAGAGATGGGGAGAGGTCAGGTAGCCTACTGGAGAAAGGAAGAAAACATGAGGTGGACCACAATGAAACTAGATGTATCGAGACAGTCAAAATGGAACTCACATGTACAAAATAAGGAAGAAGGAGAGGAAGACTGAGGACGGGGAGGAGAAGGGAGGGCAGGAGAGAAGGTGGCAGATAATGGAGACACAAACAGAAAACAAAGACGACAAATACTGTACTTTAATTAAACTTTTAGAGTACAAACAACATTCCCATTAACATAAAGAGAGAGAGGGAGATAAGAGGAAAGAGAAGATGGGAAAGGGGGAGAACTTAGAGAAAGGGATGGAAAGGAGAAGGAGAGAGGGAGGAGGGAGATTTGAAATGAACACAGCAGGTTGAATGTAATGTAGTGAAATGAAATGTAGAAAAAAAAAATTTGCACACACAACTAATAAACAATGAAAGCGAGCAATGGAGAAGGGGGAAAAAGAGGAGGAAAATGAGGGAAGGGAAGAGGAAGATGAGGGTAGAGAAGAGGAAGATGGAGGACAGAGATGAGGAAGATGAGGGTAGAGAAGAGGAAGATGAGGGTAGAGAAGAGGAAGATGAGAGTAGAGAAGAAGAAGATAAGGGTAGAGAAGAGCAAGATGGGGGTAGAGAGGAGGAGGATGGGAGTAGAGAAGAGGAAGATGATGGTAGAGAAGAGGAAGATGATGGTAGAGAAGAGGAAGACCGGAGTAGAGAAGGGGGGGAGAGGGGAGAGAAAGAGAGGGGAAAGATGGGATGGGAGATAATGGAAACTAGGGGGAAAAAGTTTAATGTAATGTGTTATAATTAGATTTTAAAGGCCAAACACAGAACCCTGAGAGAGAGAGAGAGAGAGAGAGAGAGAGAGAGGGGCTGATAATGGAAACAAAAAAGAAAGCATGACGAGGCTGAAAGCAATAGAAACCAACTTATATGCAAAAAAAGAAAGTATAAATAGTACGGTAATTCAATGTACAAAAGAAGCTGAGAAAAAGAAGAAACAGAGGAGGGGAAAGGGAAACACGAATGACTATCTAATAATGTCAAATGCAACGCTGAGAAATTAGATGGATGGATGGAGAATGCACGAACAGAATCCCATCTATAAAAAAGAGTCTGGGAGAAGGAAAGAAAGGTGGGCAGGGCGATGGGGGGAAGGAAGGTGTGAAAGCAAACTGAAACTATAAAAAAAAGTGGGAAAAATGGAATATATAAGATTAAACGATTAGCAGTGAAATTTGATGTAGAAAGTAAGTACACAGGAAACTCTTAATACTAAAGCTTAAAAAAAAAGTTGCGGAGGACTGGATGAGCAAGGAAAGAGCAGATTATGGAAACTGTAAAAAAAAAAAAAAGTTAAATTTAACGCACTGTAATTATAAGCAGGGGTACAGAAAACAGAATTCTCATATACAAAGAAGGCTAAAGCGAATCAGAAAAAGGGAGGAAGGAGAAAAGGAGGATAAATGGATATAGGTATGAAAACAGAATGAGGTTGGTTATATTACACTAGAAACGGAAAAAAAAAAACACAAGAAAATCTTACTCACATGAAGAAAAATATATAAAAACTAAACACAAAGGAAAAACATCGAGGTAAAAAAAAAAAAAAAAAAAAAAAAAAATGCTATTAGAAAAGTGAAAGCAATAACTGAGAAAACAACAAAAATAAGCAGTATAAAGCTGAGGAAGACCCGGCTAAAAACAAAAGCAAAAATCTGACGGAAAAAAATAGCAATAAAATAAGAGGGAGAAAGCTGATGCACACACCGAGCCTGCAAAGTGGTAAACAAGTGTGGCCAGAAAACATCCAAGCAAAGCAAGCAGACAAACAGGATCTCTCTCTCTCTCTCTCTCTCTCTCTCTCACACACACACACACACACACACACACACACACACACAGAGCAGGATGTGGTGGGGGTCAGCATAGATAACGTGGTGTCTGCCTCACAATGCCCTCACAACTGTAATACCTTCACTTATAACCTTATACAAGGGAAACGGAATGAGATCATAATTCTCTCTCTCTCTCTCTCTCTCTCTCTCTCTCTCTCTCTCTCTCTCTCTCTCTCTCTCTCTCTCACACACACACACACACACACACACACACACACACACACACACACACACACACACACACACACACACAAGGTTCAATTCTACTTTCCCTCTCACCTGCCACAACACTCCAATAAGCTCACAATTTGCCTTTGGGTCGCATTCCCCCTGGCACCGGAGGCTTCGTAACACCTTTTTCTGTGTGATTTATTCTGTGTATTACGCCCTGTTATTTGATTTCTTTTTAGTATCGACTGTCTGCCTCAGTGACGTAAAAGAGGATGAAAAAGTGTAATTCAAAAAAAAAAAAATGCGCAAGAGTTAGTACGAAACCTACTCTCTCTCTCTCTCTCTCTCTCTCACACACACACACACACACACACACACACACACACACACACACACACACACACACACACACAGACCTGCAAAAATAAATGTTGGTTCAGATTCACAACCTGAAAGTGTATATATATATATATATATATATATATACACCCTTCACGCAGCATGGCCTCACTCGTATACTTAATTCGAGCAATCAGCAGACGATTTTATTCAGCCGAGGAAAGCCCCTGCCAGCCACAAGACCAGCGGCATCTTCAGGAAATCCCGTTAACCTCTTCAGACAGTGGATTTTGTTTCATTTTATTTTCATTTTATTTTTGCTACCACCACACGATTTTATTCAGCTTGGGACATATTCTCTCTCTCTCTCTCTCTCTCTCTCTCTCTCTCTCTCTTTTGAGGAGTGAGACCTGAATCAACCTCCTTCATACTAGGGGGTTAATTATATCGCTGCAAAAACCGTCTGGGTGATGAGTGTGACTGAAGTGGCGTGATTAAAATAAACAAGAAGCCATCTTGTCGGAGAGAGAGAGAGAGAGAGAGAGAGAGAGAGAGAGAGAGAGAGAGAGAGAGAGAGAGAGAGATATGGTTATTTTCATCCTATTCTTCCTACCACCAGACGATTTTATTCAGCTCAGGCGAGACTTTACGGACTGGAGGGGTTAGATACAGCCTTCATTAACCCCTTCACTGCTACAAGTCCTTCCCAAGCATAAGGAAATCGTCTGGTGGAAGCGGGAATGGACTACAGAAAGATGTGATGGTACTGAAGGAGTTATGTGAAGGGATTGCACTTAGGTAATACGTTTCTGGCTACAGCCATAGGATTTAATCAAATTAAGGGAAGCCTCTCTCCCTGTATGTGTGTGTGTGTGTGTGTGTGTGTGTGTGTGTGTGTGTGTGTGTGTGTGTGTGTGTGTGTGTGTGTGTGTGTGTGTGTGTGTGTGTGTGTGTGTGTGTGTGTGTAATTTAATCACACACACACACACACACACACACACACACACACACACACACACACACACACACACACACACAAACACACACACACACACAATGTATGTAATCAGTTTCCAACTCTTCTATGTGAACTTTCGTAAACCTGCCAAAAGAATGTACCTCAGTTCATTATAACTGGTTCATTCTTCAGCAGAGGGTCCATGCTGGGCCAAAACTGTTGCATTTTCGTTAACACCAACACCAACAACAACAACAATAATAATAATAATAATAATAATAATAATAATGCTGAGTATAATTCACCGCGTTTTACGATGTACTTTCTTAATTGCCAGCATTTTCCTTAAACTACACAATGAATTTAACAAGAAAAATAAATTTCCAACCCACTCTGTGAAAGAAGAAAAATAAAAAAAGTAAAGGAAAAAGACAACCCAAAGAAAACAAAGAAAAATGAAAACCCAAAGAAAATAAATGAAGAAAACCCAAAGAAAATAAAGAAAAAAGAAAACCCAAAGAAAATAAAGAAAAAAGAAAACCCAAAGAAAATAAAGAAAAAAGAAAACCCAAAGAAAATAAAGAAAAAAGAAAACCCAAATAAATAAAGAAAAAAGAAAACCCAAAGAAAATAAAGAAAAAAGAAAACCCAAAGAAAATAAAGAAAAAAGAAAACCCAAAGAAAATAAAGAAAAAAGAAAACCCAAAGAAAATAAAGAAAAAAGAAAACCCAAAGAAAATAAAGAAAAAAGAAAACCCAAAGAAAATAAAGAAAAAAGAAAACCCAAAGAAAATAAAGAAAAAAGAAAACCCAAAGAAAATAAAGAAAAAAGAAAACCCAAAGAAAATAAAGAAAAAAGAAAACCCAAAGAAAATAAAGAAAAAAGAAAACCCAAAGAAAATAAAGAAAAAAGAAAACCCAAAGAAAATAAAGAAAAAAGAAAACCCCAAGAAAATAAAGAAAAAAGAAAAACCCGAAGAAAATAAAGAAAAAAGGAAACAAAGCGGAAAAAAAAAAAACAAGAATTCTGTTTAATGTTGAAGTTGGTCTCAGATGTAGTGTGTATATTTCCCGAAGGACTATGAAAGGGAGCACTTCACACGAGGTAACACTCTAGGGGCGAGAGAACCACAGCTATTACCACCACCACCACCACCACCACCACAACCACTTACCCTAACACGTATTACACCCACTGCACCATTTCACACCACGAGCCTACCATACAACTTTAATCTACTACTACCACTACCATACTCACAAACTTCATCTACTACTACCATTAATACAACAAACCTACCATACTCACAGTTTTAATCTACTACTATCATTATACCACAAGCCTACCATACTGAGCTTTAATCTACCATAAACCTACCATACTCACAGCTTTAATCTACTACTACCATTATCAGCATTTATCAGCTCCTTTTTCTACCACTACCATCACAATTGGCAACCACATTCATAAGCAACATAAATATCATGATTATCTCTCACGGTCACTACCACAATCTACCACAACCTCAACCATTCTCTACCACAACCAAAAATATTACCTAACACCACCACCACCACCATTACCAACTAAACCAATACCTACCAGAACCGCAACCACCACTACTAACAATATTTCCTATAACCACATTTATTACCTACCACAACAACTACCACCATTACCTACCACAACAACAACTACCACCATTACCTACCACAACAACAACCACCACCATTACCTACCACAACAACAACTACCACCATCACCAACCACACGCACCACCACCACCATCACCAACCACACGCACCACCACCACCACAACCACAATTTCAGCTACCTGCACACTTACCTCACCACCACCACCAACTCTCTCGCACCTCTTTATTTTCACCTTATTATCCATCTCATTAACAGGAATTAGAATATCGTGGAGTGAACTAAAGGAAGGTGTTACGGTATATTCTGGGAGACTTAGCTGGGTAGTTTTGGAGCACTTCTTCATGACTAGCTTATTTCTGGATATGAGGTGTTAATTCTCTCTCTCTCTGAATGTGTAAGCTGATGCAACTGTTTTTTCCGCAAATTAAAATAGCCATTTTTTTTTCTCTCATCGCTATTTCAGTGAGTTTGTAGCACAGTTTGTTAATAACTAGTTGGTAGTAGGAAGACAGACATATTAGATGGACAGACATACAAATAGACAGACAGACAGACACAGACAGATAGGCAGGAAGATAGGCAGATACACAGACTGTAAGACAGGCAGAAAAATCTATCCAACACTTCAATCGTTTTTTACGGTATATTTCTTCTTTATCGTGACTGCTGGGATGATTGAAAACTAGGCTGATGGTAAAGAGAAAACAAACACACATGACAGATCGATAGACAGGCCGATAGATAGACAGACAGATAGCGTCAAAGTGGGTCTGATGTTAGAAAGCTATAAACACGGCAAACAAATCAGAGCGGCCAAATTCCTTCTTAGTTGACTTTCCCTTCATTACACTCCATTGCTGAGGAGGGGGGGATGGTGAGGAAGGGGGAGGAGGGAAAGGGGAGGAGGGGAGAGAAAGGGGCACAGGGAGGTTGGGGAGAGCTGGATTTAGGAGAGAGAGAGAAATGTGTGAGGCGTCAGGGAAGTGGGATGGGAATGAGAGGAGAGAGATGAAGAGGCAAAAAACAGGAGAGGGAGTAGGGAGGAAAAAGGTGAACAGAGGTAAGAACTGAGGGAACACGTGCAAACAAAAGAAGTGAAAAAAGAAGAGAAAGGAGGAGGAGAACTGGAGTAGGAGAAGGGAGAGCAGTAAGGAAAAGGAGAAGAGAAGGGGGAGAGGAGAAGGGAGAGTGGAAGGGGAAAGGAGACGAGAAAGAGGTGAGGATAGGAGAAAGGAGGGGTGAGCAAAAGTATATGAGAGAGGACTGGGAAGTAAGGAAACGGCGAGGACAATGCATGCAAAAGGGAGGAGTGAAATGCTGTGACACGGGAAGGGGAAAGATAGGACGGGAGGGAAGGAAGGATGGAAGATGTGAAAGGAAAGAGGGGGAGGAAGTACGGAGAAGAGGGGGTAATGGAAGGGGAAGCGGGGAGATAAGAGGGAACGGAAGGAAGAGAGGAAGGGGGAGGGGAGCAGGTGGGGAGAGAAGGATGGGAAGTAGGAAATTTGAGTGAGAGGAGGAGGGTGGAAGAAGGGAAGGAGAGAAGAAGAAAGAATGAGAGGTAGGAGTGGGAGAGGCCAGAAGAAAGACCGATGTATGGGGAGAAAAACACGAGGAAAGGGGAAGGGGGAAAGGGAAAGGAGAAGAGATGGAAACCTTAGAGAATGTAGGAAAGGGAGAGGAAGAGGAAGAGGGGGGAGGGGAGGGGAAATCAAAGGTTGGGAGGAGGGGGGAGAGGAGTGATGGGGCCAGCATGACGAGCAAGAAGAATGATAGGTGGGTGTGGTGTGTGAAGAATGAGGAAGACGGGGTGAAAATGGGACGAAGACGGGCGAGCAAAAACAACAGAGAAACTGAGGAATGGCGGGAAATTATAAGAAAGGGGGAAAGTTGTAGATATGAGAGGAAAGAGGGGAACTGAGGGAAGGCGGCGAAAATATAAGAATGGGGAAAAAGGTGTAGATAAGAGGATATGGAAGGAGAGAAGGACGGATAGATGGATGGATGAATAGATTGATGAGATGACGTGAGAGAGAGAGAGAGAGAGAGAGAGAGAGAGAGAGAGAGAGAGAAGGACGGATAGATGGATGGATGAATAGATTGATGAGATGACGTGAGAGAGAGAGAGAGAGAGAGAGAGAGAGAAGGACGGATAGATGGATGGATGAATAGATTGATAAGATGACTGGGAGAGAGAGAGAGAGAGAGAGAGAGAGAGAGAGAGACAGACAGGCAGACAGACAGACAGAGAAAGGATAAAAGAATAACAAATAAACTGACGAGGTATATGCAAGAATGAAGACACGAGAAGTAAGAAATATAAACGATATGAGGAAAAAAAAAACATCAGATGAAAGGACGGTCGCCAGATGACAATAATTGGAGAGATTAGAGCAGAAAAAGAGAAATTTAGGGCGACAGGAGGAAAGGGAAAAGGAGAGAAAAATATGAGATGAGGGGGAGGGGGAGAGGAAGGAGAAGAGAGCAGAAAGAAATATGGGCAAGAAAAGGAAAGGGAGGAAGGGAATGGGAGGAGGAAAATAAGAAATGAGGGGGAAGGGGGGGGCAAGGGAGGGGGAGAGAGAAGAGGTGAAACAAGCTGCAAAAAACATAAATAGGGCAAGAGAGGAAAGGAAAAAGGATGGAAAAAGGAAGGGGGGGGGGAAACGAGTAGAGATACGAAGAGGGAAGGAGAGGAGAGAAGTACAGGGGAAAGACAACCATAACAAGCTTTGTGGTCCTTTGGCGTCCGTTTGTACCAGGGCCAGTTATAACTATAGGGTACCGGGTATCTGTAGCAAGAGTCAGGGATAAGGATAGATAGGCAGCAGAAAAGAGGAGAGGAGAGGAGAGGAGAGGAGACGAGAGGAGAGGAAAGGGGAGGAGAGGTGAGGAGTGGAGAGGGATTCAGTGGGTGTAAGACTGGGGGAGAGAGGAGTGCACGTAGCCTAATGGAAAGATAAGAATAAAGTACCAAATTATGCTTGTAGGGTGGCTTTGCATGATCAACAAACCTTCATCTGCCTCTTGGAGACTCAAACCTGAGCGTAGCGCATGTCCATCACCCAGAGAAGCCGAATGGCGCCTCAAACCACTACACCACCTTTTATCGGAAGTGGGAGAGAGAGAGAGAGAGAGAGAGAGAGAGAGAGAGAGAGAGAATGAAACGAGGGGAAAAGAGAGGGAAGGAAATAGAGAAAGGAAGAGAAAGGGTACACAGAGGTAGAAAAAAAAAAAAAAAAAAAAAGAGCATCAGCCTACACCAGCAAGCAAGGAGAGAGAGTGAGAGAGAGGAAGTTTACCTCGCATCCGTACCCAAACGACCTTCCTCCCTCCCTCCCCAACTCCTTCCCCTCCCTCCTCTCTCTCTCTCTCTCCCTCCTCTTCCCTCACTTTCCCCTCCCTACTCCCCTACCCGTATCCCCCCCTCTCTTCTCTTCCCTCTCTTACCCTACCACTTCCTCCCCTCCCTACTTCTACCCTTCCCTCCCTCCCTTTCCCATTCCTCTCCTCACCCTGTTTCTTTTCTCCTGCTATTTTACCCCCATCCCCTTCCTCCCTCCCTCTCTCATATCCCTCCCAAAATCCCTTTAACTCATCCCCTCTCTCTCTACCCTTCCTCCTTTTACCCCGTCCCCTCTCTTTCCCCTCTTTTCTCCCTGTCTTCTTCTACCCCTTTCCCCCTCTCTACCCTCTTCCCTCCCTCTCATCTATCCCTCTTCCCCTCTCCCTTCCCCCTCCCAGCAAGAAGGATGTGGCCTCCTAGGATATGACTCTAACCCGCTCCTTCCTTCCTGCTATGTCATGTCCTTTCCTCTCCTTACTCATCCTCCCTCCCCTTCCTCAAACGATTTTATTCATTGCCTTATTCTCTTTGTAAATTATCCTTACTTATTCTTTCCTCAGGATTTTTGGTTACTTTCCTTTTCATCCTTCCATCCTTTCTTTTCTCCTCCTCTGTCATCCTCCCTTCCTTCCTTTTTTCCTCTTCTTTATCCTCCTCTCTCTCATTTCGGGGACTTCTTTTACTCACTGTCTTCTGTCAGTTTCTTTCTCTTTTTATCTGCCCTTCTTTCCAACGTTTTATCTTTCCTCATCCTTGCACCCCTTCACTATCCTTTCTCTCCTTCCTCTAATTCCTTTTATCTACCAGCCTATCTTATTTATTAATAATCTTTTCTCGCGATTTCTTTATTTTTCCTTCTTGCTTCTTTTCATGCCACCTTCCTTAAAATCTTCATCATCCTCTTCTTCCTTTCTCAATCTTCTTTCAAAAATGACCTATTCTTTTTCTGAATATTAATAACCTTTCGTTTCTTAATGTTATTTTCTGTTTTATCCATCCTTCCTTCTTTCCTTCCTTCATGTGTTCCTCATCCACACACCCAACCCCTCGCTCCTGTTCTCTTTGCACAATATCCTCAACTCCTCTTTTTCTCAGGAGTTCAAGCTTCCGTGTTTTCTTTCCACCATCCATCTTTCTTTGGTCTTCTCTAATTCTTCCTAAACACACTAACCTATTTCTTTAATACCATCCTCCTCTTCCTAGGTCTTACTGCTTACCCTATCTTTTCTGTAGGTCTATTCTTTTACAGTATTCTCATTAACAACCTTCATTTTTCTTCAATATTAGGGCAGTGTTTCATTTTATCCCGCCCTTTGCTGACTGTGTGACTAATATTAACATGAATCTCTCTCTCTCTCTCTCTCTCCACCTCCAATTACGAGGAGGCACTGACCATAGCCTCCTTTATACCGATCCTGCCATCCTTTCCTTCTAATCATTTCAGTACATTAGGCCAATTTAAGTACTATATTCCTTCTAGTAGTATACTTTTTTTTTTTTTGGTATAAGGAAGCCTCATGAGCAAAAGAAATAAGCCTCCCTCCCTATTTCTTTCCCTACAGTCTCCCTTCTCCCCCTTTACTCTCCCTACACCCTCCTCTCCCCCTTTATTCTCCCTACATCCTCCTCTCTCCCCCTTTACTCTCCCTACATCCTCCTCTCTCCCCTCTTACTCTCCCTACATTATCCCCTCTCCCCTCTTACTCTCCCTACATTCTCTCCTTTCCCCCATTACTCTCCCTACATCCTCCCTTTTCCCCTCTTACTCTTCCTACAGCCTCCATTCCCCTCACCTCTTCTCCCTACAAACTTTCCGTAACTTCCCTGAACATGACTCTCTCTCCTCTCTCTGTCACTCTCTCTCTCTCTCTCTCCTACAAGTCACTTCCCTCAATCCCACTACAAGCCTCCCCCCCATCTCTAAGCCCCCTCTTTCCCTTCTTGTTCTCCTCCCCAATCCAGCTTGGACCCTGCTCTCCCTCTCTTCACACCCCTCCTCCTCGTCTCTCCCTCACCCCCAATCCCCAAGGACGGTCCCTCACCCCCCCCCCCCCCAACAAGGACGTCTCCTCCCCTCTCCATTCCAGAATCCTCCCTCTCCCCTTCTGAGCTTCTCGCCCCCCACACCCCTAACCCCCTGGGACGTCCCCCCTTTCCCCTTCCCTTTACTCCCCTCTTTTCCCAAGCCATCATTTTCTTCTCTCTTCCTCCTCTCTCCTTCATCCCACCTTTCTTCCCCCGCCTTATCTTTGTCCCTCCCTCCTTTCCCCTCCAAAATGCGTCCCCTTCCCTCCTCCTCTCTCCTACAACTTCTTCTTCCCTCTCCTCCCCCACAACTCCCCTAAAAGCTTCCTCCTTTCCCTCCTCCTCTCTCCTCCAACCTTTCTTCCCTCCCCTCTCCCCAAACTCTTCTCCCCCCCCTCCCTCACTTCCCCTTTAAGTGTCCTCACATAATCCACTTTAATTTTTACTCAATATCCCTTTTCAATCCTGTTCTCCTCTGTTCCTCGTTATCTTGAAACTTTCTTTGTACCCTAATTATCGCGTCTTTCATTATTCCGCATTAATATTCAAATTCCCCCCCTCTCTCTCTAATGAACATTCTCTTTTTCTCTCTCTCTCTTTATCACCTATTATTTCTCGTTTCTTAATTCTTATCTCTTTATCACCTCCAATTCTTATTCCGTATTTTTTTTTTTTTAACATGTACTCTGCGTCTGTTTCTTGTCTTTTTCTTGATCTTTTTCCTTCCTTCATCTTTTCTCACACACTGCCCTTATCATCATCATCACTATAATAATAATAATAATAATAATAATTATTATTATTATTATTATTATTATTATTATCATTATTATTATTATTATTATTATTATTATCATCATCATCATTATTATTAATTATTAAGTTCTCCCCTCCTCCTTCTCCTCCTCCTCCCCCTCCTTGACTCCCCAGTAAGGCCTATTCCTCCTCCACCTTTAAAATCCACCTCTCGCCCCCTCCCTCTTGCCTCCCCACCTTCCCCAACCCTTCCACTCTTTTGCTTTTCATTCTTTTTTTTAAATTTCTCCGATTTTCGCCTCTCATTCTATCACTACCTTTCTCACTCCTTTTCTTTTTTCCTTTTTCAATCCCTCCAATATTTTACTGTCTAATTTTTTCTCTACATTTCTCTTATTTTCAATTCTCATTTTATCACGAACTTTTTCCTTTCCATTTTTGCTCTCCAACTCCCCCCCTCCCTCCCTCCCTCTCTCTCCCTCTCTACTTCACCCACGGCATCACGTTCTTTTTCCCCTTCTTCTCCCTCCTCTTATTTCCTCCCCATCTCTTCCACTCGTTTATTTATCCTACTTTTCTGATCTCCATCTCCCAATTACTCCTCTTGCTCCCCGTCTTCTGCCTTAGCGCTCTTAAACATTCCCGATATCAGTGGTTATAAAAACTTTTCCTTTCTTACCCATTCTTTCCACTCGACATCATCTTTCCTTTTACTTCTCCCATCTCCAATACTTCTCTTCATCCCATCTACTAATTTATTACTTTCTCTACGCTTTCACTTTCTCCCTCCTCTACTTCCCTCTCTACCCCTTCCATTCTTTCGCCTTCTCCCCCTTTCTTCTCTTACGTCTGTATTTTCCACTTGTATCAACTGTTTTCTTATCTCCCATCTCCTCCCTTCCTTCTTTCCCTATCCCTTCCACTCCCTCGTCTTCCCTCCAATTTATTCTCTCTGCTTCTCTACTTTCCACCTCTTACTGTATCAACTCTCTCTTTTTTTCTTCTCCTTTCTCCTCCTCTTCCTTCCAGATCTAGGACATTCTTGGTCTCCTGTTAAGATTTTCAACTCTTCTTTCATTTCCTCCAGTTTTTCTATCCTATCTCTGTCTTTCTATAGTGACTCATTATTTTTCTTCTTCGTCCTCTTCCTTTTTACTCAACCAATTTCTTACGTTATACTTCGTCCAGCCTCATCTATGGTCTACATTTCAATTTTCATTCTGTTACATTCTTCCTCTTTTCTCCACTCCCTCCTCTTTTCGTCTTTTATTTCATCCCACCCTATCAATTAAATAAATTTCATATCTCACTTTATGACAACGATTCTCTTCCCTCTTCTCCCTCCTCTTTCGTCCTCCCTCCTCTCCTTCCTTCTCCTCCACTTTCCTCTTTCGTTCTCTCCTACCCTCTTCTTCCTTTTCCCCCTTTTTTCTTCCTTCGCCTTCCTGCTTTTCTATCCTTGTCGCTTACAGAATATGTTAGTTACCTACCCTACAATAAACAGCTTCGAAAGGAACACAAGGTCTGTTGCTTTCACTGAAAAGACTAAGTCTGCATTCGCTAGAGAGGCGTAGAGTAAGGGGAGACTTAATTGAGGTTTTTAAGTGGATGAATGGTATAAATAAGGGAGATATTAGCAAGGTACTTAAAGTGAGCATACAGGATAGAACTAGAAATAATGGTTTCAAACTAGAAAAATTCCGTTTCAGAAAGGAAATCGGTAGAAATTGGTTTGGTAATAGAGTAGTAGACGAATGGAATAAGCTACCTAGTAAAGTAGTTGCTGCCTCTTCCATTGAGAGATTCAAGCATAGGCTAGATAAGCATATGACAAATAAGGGGTGGATATAGAATAAAGAAAATATTATAACCAATACTAATTCAAAAATAAATTTTCTTTTCAGGTTACACTATGATAGTCTCCATTCTCCTTTCACACTTTCCTGTAAAATGTCCACGCCAGTTTTTCTATACGGCGTGGCGTTCTTTCTGACTTTTTCCTGCCGGCTTCGGCTGGAGGGTTTGGAGGGCGGGGGAGAGCCTTCTTCTTTGCTATCCTTATCTCATTCTAGTAGTTCAGTTACTCTTCTAGGAGCTGCCTAGCATGGGCCAACCGGCCTACTGCAGTTATCCCCTCTTCTTATGTTCTTATGTACTACTCATTACTTCCTCCTCCCTCCCCCTTTCCTATACTTCTTCCTCTTCCTCTCTTCTTCCTTCAAGCCTTCTAACATTCCTCATCGTCAACACTTTATACAATTTTTCTTCTATCTCTTTCTTCCCCTCCTAACTTCACTTTCACTGATATTATCCCTCCCCCTCCCAATCTCTCTCTCTCTCTCTCTCTCTAACTTTTCCTTCACCATTCTAACGTCTCTCCCTTAGGTTACTTTACCCTCCCTTCATTCAAACTAAACCCTCTCACTCCCCCCCCTACTCTAACTCTTCCCTCCCTCTGCTAACTTTTCTCCATCAACTTTCCTTCACCCCTTCCTTCTAACTTCTCTCTCACTCTCAACTTTTCTCTCCCTCCCACATCAATTTCTCTCCCTCACTAACCTTCCTCTACCCACCTATCTCTATCCTAACTTCCCTCCATCAAACTCCCCCCTCTCCCACTATTAACTCTCTCTCTCTCTCTCTCTCTCTCTAACCCACTTTATCCTTCCACCTCACTAACTTTTCTTTCCCCTCTGAATTTCTCCCCGTCGCTCCCCCTTCCCCACTAACTTTTTCCTCCCTCACTCCCCCTCCCCCTCCTGACTTTCCCCTCCCTCCCTCCCTCTCCTCCGCCCCCCCACCCCCTCCATCGCCCAGGGCCATCTTTCAGTTTAGTGTAAAAAAGTGGAGGGTTCTTGCGAGAAACTGTGGCACTACACACGCTAAACCCTGCCCCTCCCTCTTGCCCCTCCCCCTCCCAATGCCCCCTCGCCTCCAAACTCTGTCCCCCTTCCCCTCCATCCTTCACACTGCCCTCTCATTCTTTTTCCCCTCTACCCTACCCCTCCTTCCCATGGCTCCCTTATTCCTTTTCCCCTCCTTCCTCCTGCCTCCACATTTTCCCCTTCCCTTTCCCCCTCTCACTGCCCGCTTACTCCTTTTCTCTCTCAATCCCTCCTTCCCCCTCCGTCTCACTCCCTGCATACTTCTTCCCCTCGTGTTCCCCCTTCATCCCTCCCTCTCACTTTCTCCTTACTTTTTTCCCCTCACTCTACTATTCCACATACTTCCCTCACTGTCCTGTCGCCCTTTCCCCTCACTCTGCCTCTCTCACTCCTTTCTCCTAACTCCTTTTTACCTTCGTTTTCAGCATCCCCCTCCCTCACACTGCCTCCTTACCCCCCTTTTCCCCTCACTTGCCTCTTTCCTCCTCCCTCCCACAGTTCCTTTACTCCTTTGCAACTCATTTATTCCCCTCTTCTCTTTCACCCCATTGTTTCTTCTTCCATTCTTCTATCTCCATTGTTTTTCACTCCCCCCCACCCCTCTCTCTCTCTCTCTCTTCCACCGCTTGCCCCTTCTCTCCCACACCCACTCTCCAACATCTCTCTTCTCCACCCTCCCTCCTCCAAGCTTCCACCCCTTCCTCTTTAACTCCCACCTTCTGTCGCTCCTTCCCTCCCCCTTCCCCCCTTGCCCTCACCTCCTCCCCAGTCTCTTCCTTCCCCTCTCTCTCTTTTCTCCACTCCCACTCCTCCATTCTTTCACCCTTTCCTCTCTGCTTCCTCCCCACCCTCATCCCCTTCTTTCCTCCCCTCACCTCTCCTTGTCTAAACCTCCTCCCTCTTTCATTTCTTTTCTCTCCCTCTCCCCCCTTTCACTTTCCTCCACACCCCCTCCTTCATGCTCTCACCCCCTCCCCTTTAATGTCTACCTCCCCTCATCTCTCTTGTCTACATTCCTCCCTCTAAGTTCTTCTCTCCCCTCCCTCTTTCCTCCAGCTCCCTCTTCCATACTTTCACCCCGTCTTCCTCTTCAAACTCCTACCTCCTCTCACCCCTTCCCTCTCTCACCTCTCCTTATCTTTCCCTCCTTCTTCAGTCCTTCTCCCCCCCCTCTCTCTCTCCCCTCCATGTATTCACCCCTCCCCTCTTTTCCTCCACATCCCTCCTCTATGTTTTCACCCCTCCCTCCTCCCTCCTTGTCTTCACCTCCCCCTTTAGTTCTCCTCTCCTTTCCCCTCCTCCTCCACTTCCCTCTCTCTCATCCCTCCACTCCAACTCCTCCATGCTTTCACTCCTTCCTCTTTAACTTCCACCTTCCTTTATTTCATCCCCACTTCTATCCCTGTTCCTCCTCCGCCTCCCTGTCTCGCCAATACCTCTCTCTCTCTCTCTCTCTGCAAATCCCTCAATTCCCCTCTCCCTCACACACTCGCTCAGCCCTTCTTTTCTTTTCACCTCCCCTCTTCCTCACCCCTTCCCTCTCACTGCTCTCACTAATCCTTCTGTCCCTCTCTCCATCACTCCCTTCCTAACCCTGCACCTCTCCCTCTCCCTCTCACCTTTCCCTACTCGGCCTCTCGCTTCTCTCACACCCTCAATTGCTCTCTTCCTCAGCACCTTCTCTCTTTCTCCTCTCCTTTTCCAAGCTCTTCTCCATCCTTCATCTATCTCCTCTGTCACTCTGCTCTGTTTTTCCTTTTCTCCTCCCATCTCCTTCAACCTCCCTCCCCCCCCTTCCCCTCTTTTTAACCTTTAACCCCCCATTCTCCCTCACCCCTCCCTTACCTCCGCTCCTTTATCTCCCCTCTCCCTGCAAATCCTTCTTTCCTCATCACCTCCCCTGTTCTTCTCCCTCGTTTCTCCCTTCCCCATCTTTCTCTTCTTCGTTCCCCTTCCTCACCCTCTCTCTCTCTCTCTCTCTCTCACACACACACACACACACACACACACACACACACACACACACACACACACACACAGACACACACACACACAGGAACATCAGTCTCTGGGCCCCTTCAATTAGCTGTTTTTGTAAATACCACGTTCTTGTCTTTGTCCTTGCCTTTGTACAACACCATTATGTCGTTTACTTTTTTATCAAAGACAGTGATGTTTTCTTCGCTGCACACACACACACACACACACACACACACACACACACACACACACACACACACAGTTAAACCGTATCATAACAAAGTAAAAACACAATAGACCTAGTGATTTACGACATACTGAGGCAAATTCATGATCATCATGATCATAATCATCATCATATCATCATGTCGTCGTTGTCGTTGTCATCGTCATCATCATCATCATCATCAACCAATAATCTTCATCATCATCATCTACAGCACTTCTCAAAAACTCATTCTGCTGTGCACTAACGAAGGAACGTAAAACAGTGGTGCAAATAACGTTGTGGTGGTGCAATCAGGGGACGAGATACGAGCACCTGTCCTCTTATTGACACGACAAAGGTCACAGTGCCACTCTCCACACCGGCACTCCCCCCAAACGAAAATACTTAAAGCTACCGAGGCCGAGTGGTTGCAGCTGCGGACTGATGATAAAAATAAATATATACATAAATAAAAATAAAGAGTTCGATATGGACTGGGTGTAACTTAAAGATCTTAATTTTAATGAAAGTTGCAACCATTAAATATAAAGTACTTCATCTGGTTGTTGTTGTTGTTGTTTTTGTTATTCTAGGTTCATCTGGACATAAACTCACTGGAGTGCAAACTGAACTTCCCTTATCCTGCGGTCCACCATCCTTCTTTCGGGGGACAGGGAGGGAGCTGAGGGACGTCTGCATAACCAGGCAGCTCCGCCGGCCAGTTATATCTACACCACCACATGAAGGCGTCTCTCTATCACGGCGTCATCGGGTTCAAGGAATCAGTTCCATGCAGTTTCCAGTACTCCCGCGAACACCACAAAAGTGGACGTATTTACCATGAGATATAATTAAACAGACTGCCAAGACCACACGAACTACTGGCCATCGCTGTTGTCATTACGAAAATCCTCAGCCATTAGTATTATTAGTGACACCAGTTTGGGCGGAGAAGGGTGGGGATTAGAGGTGGGGGTGGGGATGGAGTGGGCAGAGGAGGGGAAGGAAGAGGCAGGAAGGGGAAAGAGGAGGAAAGAAGATGTGGGACGGGGATGGGAAGAAGATGACTGGGGAGGGGAGTACGGAGGGGAGGATAAAGGAGAGGAATGGGGTGTGGGTGGTAAGGGAAGAGGATGGGGAGGTAAGGACAGAGGAAGAGGATAAAGAAGGGGGATAGGGCGAAGATAGGTGAAGAGATATGGGAAAGGGAAAATCGTAAGATGAATTAAAGAATACGGATCCAGAAAGTGAGAAGTAAGAGAGGATGGGTAGAAGGGACGGGTGGAATGAAGAACGAGAAGAGACAATGAAAAGGGAAAGTGAGGTAAGGAGAGAAGGGGAAGAGGGGAAAGGAGAGAAGGGGAAGAGGGGAAAGGAGAGAAGGGGAAGAGGGGAAGAAGGGAGAGAATGTGGTATGTGATAAAATGGGGAAGGAGAGGCAGCGGAGGGGAACAGGGAGAAGAAGAGGGAAGAAAGATTCAACGGGAAACAGGAGAAGAGAAACGAGGAGAGAGGAAGAAGAAAGGGAATGAGGGGAAGGGTGTAGCATGGGAAAACGAGGATGGATGGAGGTGAAGGGAAAAGGGGAAATTATGAAGGAATGAGAGGAAGTGGGAGGAATGTTGGGCGACTATGGCAAAAAGGTGGGGAAAATTAAGAATACGGAAAAAAGGAAATAAAAGGAGACAGGACAAAATGGGAGAGTGGAAGAAGGGTGTTGAGAGAAAAAACGAATGAGGAGGAGAGAGAGAGAGAGAGAGAGAGAGGACAGGGAAGGGCTGGAGGGAGGGGGTAAGAGGGAGGGTAAGGGAGGGTAAGGGAAGGGGGAGGGGTAGAGTATAGACAGCAGACGTTCAAAGGAAACCAGATGGCACCGTCCCTCCTCCCCCGGCCCCCCCCCCCTTTCCCCTACACCCACTTCCCCACAGTGCCATCACCACACTCGCCTACTTTCCTCCGTGTGTGTGTCAGTTCTCATCATTTCACACACACACACACACACACACACACACACACACACACACACACACACACACACACACACCAATTCATTCTTACAAGCAGGTACAAACACCACCAACCTTCCTTCTGTGCTGTCGATGTCCTACAATCATGCAGTAAATACCTTGGTTATAAACTACCCTGTAACAATCTGCAAAGGCTCAATTCGTCTATAGGTATTTGTTCCATTACATGTACAGTTTATACACATTATACTTTGCAAACTGGAAGCCTGTCTGTATGGTCAAGTAATGTTAAGAATCACGACGCATCACAAAGCTGACAATGAATTCTAATGGCATGAGAATTTTTGTTACAAGTATCTTATCTGCAAACTATCTTATCAGCGGAGCGAAGGTGTCTGATGAACAATAACTGACAAAGGACAGGTAACTTATGTGTGAAACAAGAATCTTAACACTTACTATATCCGAACTGCAGCACTGCATCCTTCACCAATGAGAGGAAACAAATCCTTCGTTGTTTGGTCACCAGCCAAACACCGTAAATAACATTTTCAATCTAGCCATACCGTCTTTTTACACATTAAATACATACATACCCGTACATACATAAATATATATATAGACACAAACATACACACATACATAAAACCATGCATACATACATAAAGCATACACATACATATACAGATAGGGTGTGATGCTCTGCCTGCCTGCCTGAGACATCTCCGGAAATGTGTTCACTCAGTGTGGCCTACCTGACATATCAACTCATTTCCCTCTGGCCACGCAGGATCAATACACTCCACCCGACTCATTCTAGACACACACACACACACACACACACACACACACACACACACACAGAATCTAATTACTCTCTACATGTTAATATTATGTTTCCACTCACATCTGAATATTCTGCTAATTGGACAATATTAAAAACGCAGAATAAAAACAAGAAACACTGAAACACAGGACACCATAACAGTCTGCGTCGCAAAACAAAAAACCTTCGCTGTATCAACAATTTCAGTTTTTCAGTCGCTTAAAAAAAAAAAAAATCTATTGTATCAAACAGTGACACGCATCAAAGAGGATGGCTCTCCTGACTTTGAGACCTGGAATAACAAAGAATCATGTGAAAGACTCCCCCCCTTCTCTCTCTCTCTCTCTCTCTCTCTCTCTCTCTCTCACAGACACACACACACACAGACTATCCTCCACCAACCCTACACCTGATATACTCACCCTATCCTGGCTACACTTATCCTACACCAACTCGACACCCTTTACATATCACCCTATACTTTCTACACTCACCCTACACCTGCTTCACTTACCCTACACCTTCTACACTCATCCTACACCTGTTATACTCAGCCTATCCTAACTACACTTATCCTACACCAACTCTACACCCTTTACACTCACCCTACACCTGCTATACTCACCCTACACCTGCTACACCCATCCTACACCTTCTACACTTACCCTACACCTTCTACACTCACCCTACACCTTCTGCACTCATTCTACATCTTCTACACCCACCCTACACCTTCTACACTCACCCTACACCTGCTAAACTTACCCTACACCTTCTACACTCATCCTACACCTGCTACACCCACCCTACACCTTCTACACCCACCCTACACCTTCTACACTCACCCTACACCTGCTAAACTTACCCTACACCTTCTACACTCATCCTACACCTGCTACACCCACCCTACACCTTCTACACTCACCCTACACCTGCTAAATTTACCCTACACCTGCTACACTCACCCTACACCCGGTACAGCCACCCTACACCTGCTACACTCACCACACCCATTAAAGCTGCCCCACACTTTCCTATTCAAGCTTTTTTGCACCCACCCAACATCAGCGTATTTTTCCACTGCACCCTACCCACGTCCACCCTATCCTTACTCACCCTATGCACTCACCCTACACTCACTGCAATCACACCTATCGAGGAATACTTTAATTCATACTCAGCCTACACCTAATCCAACAACTATCATGGCTACTCATTATCTCATTCACTTGCGCATCTTCATACTGGCCTTCTCATTACCAACTTTCACCTACAGTCACCTCACTCATTCTTCATTCTCACCCTGAATTCATCTTAAACACACACACACACACACACACACACACACACACACACACACACACACACACACACACACACAACAACTATTACATTTCTACATCTGCCTACCAGCGTTTTCATATCCATTCTGTAAGTACACCCACCATATCCAACCTTCTTCCACTCTATAACTACCCAGCTCTCATCTCTACACTCACTCTTCACTCTAAACGCTTATATTTCAACATTCATATTACAAAGACTACATTTCCACATTACCCTACCCGTACTAATCATATATATATATAGCACATCTACCCTATTTATCTTTCACTCAAACTATAATCACATACTATACTTTCACCTCTGAACAAACCCCAAATGTAACTCACACACCTATCCGTTTATCATTTATACAACAGCAGAGCCAAAATACTATACATCAATACATTATACTACCTCTGGAATTCTTTTTTTCTTTTCGTTCTTAAAATATTCACTGACACCCTCCGCTTATCATAAATCAACCACAGTACTGTACACTTGCGAAATACAGACTGTGTATTTCATTATGACCATCTGGATTTCATTCCGCCCACGAAATCCTCTCCTTTCACTGAAAGTTGGGTTAAATATTCTGACTGAAAACTCTCCGTGGCCACTGATGATTTTTTTTTAATGACTCCAAGCGTCTTAAAGTCTTAAAAATTCTCGCAGAGGAAAAAAGACGTTATATTAGTCATTTATACCCGCTAAATACATCTCTTTCTTCATGTACAAAAAATTACCTAAACACACACACACACATCCTTCTTTTTCAGTCTCACTAATGACAATCCAATCAGTGTTAAATTAGTGGTCCCCTAATCCTCAGTAGCAGCTCAGTACCAACCACGATCAGTCACCGTAAATGAGGCCACTGGGGAGGCGGGGTTTGGTTACTGGTTGTGGTGTGGTGGTTGAATTAATGACCTATTGGGTGAAGGATACCGTACCGTAATAATAGTAGTAGTAGTAGTAGTAATAGTAGCAGTAGTGGTGGTAATTGTGGGTATATTTCATCCACTTTAACTTGGTGATTTTAGTAGTAGTAGTAGTAGTAGAAGAAGAAGAAGGAGAAAACGGAGAAGAAGAAATGATACCAAGAACAATAACAATAACAACGAAAACAACAACAACAACAACAATAATAATAATAATAATAATAATAATAAATAATGTCTGTCAAACGCTATGGAAGAGGGGGGAGTGTGTACAAGGTCAAGAGGCAGGGTCAAGTGAGTTGAAGAATGGAGAGACAATAGAAGGTCTGGAAGATAGGGCAGGGGAGGGGAGAGAGGAGAGGAGGAGAGATAGATAGGAGAGGAGAGAACGCGAGAGGAGGGGAGGAATGAAAGAAGGGTGGGAGGGGAGAGGAGAGAAGATGAGAGGGGGAGAGGAGGGAAAAGGAGAGAGGAAGAAGAGAGGAGAGGAGACGAGACGAGACGAGACGAGACGAGACGAGAGAGAGAGAGAGAGAGAGAGAGAGAGAGAGAGAGAGAGAGAGAGAGAGAGTGGAGAGGAGAGAGGAGGACAGGAGAAGAAGGGCGGACAGGAGGAAAAGGGAAAAGAAAGGAAAGAGAGGGAAAGGGAAAAGACGAGAAGGGAGATGGTGGGAGAGGTGGGGAATGCAAGGAAAAGAAAAGAAGAGAAGGGAAAGGAAAAGAGACAGAGGGGAGAGGAAGGGACATGATTGGAGAAGTCACATAAGAAGAGAGGAGAAGAGAAGTGAGTGTGAGTGTAAATAAAGATGGGAAACGGTGATGAAGATAGGGAGAGAGACGAGGAGAAGACTTGTAGAAGAGTGGAGAGAACATGACTGCAGGAAAGAGGCGGAAGAGGACGAGGTAAGAGGATTACGAAGAAGATGGAATGAGAGGAGGAAGAGGGGGGGAAGAGGAGCACATCTGAGAGAGAGAGAGAGAGAGAGAGAGAGAGAGAGAGAGAGAGAGAGAGAGAGAGACAGACAGACAGACAGACAGACAGAGAGAGACAGAGAGAGAGACTGTCTGAAAGAAAATGAGGAAGAACCTAATTATCAACATTCACAAATGCAAGGTTAATACACACACACACACACACACACACACACACACACACACACACACACACACACACGCACACACACAACCATAAAAATCAGGCCAAGTAAAAAATATACAAAAATACAGCACCACAAAAAACTCAAAAGCCCCAAAATGCACACATAATAATAATAATAATAATAATAATAATAATAATAATAACAACAACAACAACAGAATAATAATAATAACAATAATAATAATAATAATAATAATAAATCTATCCCAACCCAAAAAAACAGTTCAAGAATCCACACAAAAATCCACATAATGATCACCACATCCACTGCTGCAGCGGAGTTTCCACAGCTGTAGCATCCACCTCATCCACCCCCACCCCTTCTTGGGCCCGGCCGAGGGGGGGGTGGGGGGCAGAGGGGCGGTGGGGGGAGGAGGGGAGTTAATCCTGAGGGTGGGTGATGCCGCCAGACGAAGAATAATGGAGAGGGGGTCGAAAGTTCCATACAATTCCTTTTTATAATTTACACTTACTTTCTCTTTTCTTTTTTGTTCACTATATTACATCACTGACCAAAACAGGGTAGCGGTATTCACGTGGTTCGATATATTTTCTAGACTAAAGATACTGACGATTATTACTGAAGAAAGCTTATATATTTCCTCTTATGGGGGAAGGAGGGAGTGGAAAATTTATCTGATTGTTGGGAAGATGGGGGAAAAATAAAACTAAAAAAGAAACGGAAAAAGAAAAAAGGATGGTTAATCTTGAGAGTGGGTGACGGAAGCGGACGGAGAGAGAGAGAGAGAGAGAGAGAGAGACTGTGTGTGTGTGTGTGTGTGTGTGTGTGTGTGTGTGTGTGTGTGTGTGTGTGTGTGTGTGTGTGTGTGTGTGTGTGTGTGTGTGTGTGTGTGTGTTTTGGTGGCAACTAGACGATAATACCTACGAGTTCCGAAACGAAAAAAAAAATAAGTTCATATTTTTATCTACTTAGGACTTTTACGTTATTATTATTATTATTATTATTTTTGTAGTGGTGGAATATATATATATATATATATATATATATATATATATATATATATATATATAAAGCTTCAGTCCCCGGCGCTACCAAGCTTCTGGGGAGACGGACGTGAATAGGAAAGCCTGAAAGTTTGTGTGGGAAATGGAAAACATATTACTGTACCCAAGAGCATCCCAGTCCTATATAAACTCTGGAGAGACTCATAAGGGAAAGTGGAAAGTTTATGAATGAACTAAGTCTGAATGAGCTTTACATTAGGGGTAGAGAGAAAATTAGTAAGCCTTTACGTATCGTGTTTTTATGCAGATTTTTTTTTGAGATATTAAAAGAGGGAAATTTATGAAGCAACTCTAAATTAAAAGATCTGGGACACACGATGCCTAGGTACACTGTGCTCTTATATACACTCTGGAGAAATGGTGAAAAAATAAATGAAAATTCTGGATTTTTTTTTTTTATTAAAGGGGGAGGGAGGACGGAGAATAGAATATCTCTGAGTATGTTTTATATACCGTAAACTGTGGATGAAAAAAATGAAGGCAAAAAAATGGTAGGCCTATGGTACTGAATGTGGATACGGGATAATGTGTGTGTGTGTGTGTGTGTGTGTGTGTGTGTGTGTGTGTGTGTGTGTGTGTGTGTGTGTGTGTGTGTGTGTGTGTGTTGAGAGAGAGAGAGAGAGAGAGAGAGAGAGAGAGAGATGGGGTCAACAATGAATGAAAACGGGATGTAGCTGAATGAATGGAAGTAAGTAATGAATAAAGATAAGGAGTGGCAATGAATGAATGTAAGTACTGATTGATGATAAGGAGTAACAATGAGTGAATGTAAGTACCATAATGAATGAAAATAAGGAACAGCAATGAGTGAATGGGCGTAAGTACTGAACTGGGATTGGGGGTACTGAGAAAAATGGGTGAAGTCAACAACTACTAATGCTTAAAAGTACTTGAGACTGTTAGTTGATGTTAATACCAAGTTGAGATGGGGAGCAGTGGGAGATGAAGGAAGTCGACAGTGAATAAAGACGGGGTACAGAAGACAGTGAATGGGTGACAATGCTGAAAGGTCTGTAGTAGTGAGAGGGATGAAAGGTCAGAAATGAATGACCGTGGTGAGTTACTGGTGAGCGATGAATGACTACCAAAACTATACTCTTTTTACTCTTACTTGGCCTAAAACTGACATATCACCCTTTTAAATGGTGAGATTAACACCTGAATAAGACCCTGGTCACGAAGAAGTGCTATGGAAATGTAAGGCCATAACACTTTTTTCTGCCAAGGAGCTACGTGAAACAAGCTGCAAAAAGACGAAAAATCTAGGTGAAGGTGAATAAAGCAAAATAATATATAATGAAAATAAAACGAGGTAGAGTGTAAGGAGGAGAGATGTTTGTGCTATGGAAATTAATCAGGTTAGGGATCATGGGATGTGGCAGAAAATTATGTGACAGGATGGGAAGCTACTTAAAATGGTGCAATTTTTTTTTTATTACACTCATAAAACTTAAGCTGAAGGACGTTTTTAAATAAGTGTTTTGTGTGATGAAGGGAGCAATAGCGGTATGACAAGATGGAAGAAGACAGGGCGTGGAGAGTTGGACGGAAAAAAAAAAAAAATGGCACTAATCCTTCAGAAGTAGGGGTGTTCTTGGGCTTAATCCAGACAGGTTTAAATACTTAGCAAAAACTTAAAACTTAATTCCTGACACCTCTTCTGCTTTTCTGTTCACGCACTTTGCAAACCAGCGTGTTGAATCTGAAGCAACCGAAACTGATGACTTTCTCTGACCTCGGATCAATGGCATACTCGTATAAACGCCTTTTGCTGCAAGTCCAACACACTACTTAAAATTTGTGGAGAGAGATGCAGGAGAGGCGACAGGACTTTTGATGCCGACTACGCAGGAGACAAATGCTTTATAGAAAATCACTTGCTGTAGTCGTAATGGAGACGGGCAGATAGGGACGGGGTAAGATATAGGGGATGGGGTACGACTGAGGGCTTCCTGACACCAACCAACCAAAAAGTTAGATACATAACAGTAGAAAATGTGAAGGAAACGTATGAAGGATGAAAGGGCTTTTGATATGAGGCAATGACACTTGGACATACAACAGCAGAAACTGAAAAAGGCGTATGAAGAATGAAAGGACCTTTGATAGGAAACAATGCCACTTACAGGCAGAACAAGCAGGAAAAAAAAGAAAGAAAAAAAGCATGGTATATTGGAAGAGAACGCTGAGTAAAAAGAAACAGTGGGGGAGGGAGGGCTAGACACCTCCCTACACCAATCTAAGGAATTAATTAAGGCGTCCAGGGGCCAGGGGACGTAATTGGAAGAGTCTGGCGGAGGAAAAATCTATATAGCTATGGATCTTGTGGAGGGATGAGGATACTTGCTTTATATTATGTAGGTGCTGATAAGTCTGACGCAGGTAAAAATCTATATATGGATCTTGTGGAGAGGTGAGGATATATACTTGCTTTATATTATGTAGGTGATGATAAAGAGTCTTGTGGAGGTAAAATGTATATATGGATTTTGTGTAGGGGTGAAGATATCTCCTTTAATTTAAGTAGGTGATGATAAGAGTCTGGTGGAGGTTACATCTATATATGGATCTTGGGTACAGGTGAGGATACTTGCTTTAGGGACGCAGCAGGTAGTGTGTGGAGGGGGAAAAAAAAGTAGGGGTAATGGGACCTGAACGTATCAAGATGAATGTGTGAAAAGATGGAAAGAAAATAGGGAAATGAAACCTGAAAATAACCAGGACTAATATCAGTATGTAAGAGACTCTGGAAGGGATATTGAGAGAAAAAAAGAAAAAAAAAAAGCGCACGGAATATAGATATAATTACAGATGCTGAGCAAGAGAGAAACTGTGGAAAGAAGAAGAAATGGGAAGGACTATAATTAGAGCGTAGGGAAAGAGAAACTGTAAGAAAGGTAAGAGTTAAAAATAAGCGCTGCAAAGAAAGGTAAGAGTTAAAAATAAGCGCTGCAAAGAAAGGTGAGAGTTAAAAATAAGCGCTGCAAAGAAAGGTAAGAGTTAAAAATAAGCGCTGCAAAGAAAGGTGAGAGTTAAAATAAAGAATACGACACTGGTTCCAGAAATAGGGCAAGAGGGACACGGTAAGAGGAGAAGGGGATGGGGGAGGAACGGACAGAAAGGAGTAAAATTATGGCGCAGGAGAAACTGGGAGAATGGTGCAGATGACGGGGATGATGTACGGAATAAAATAATGGCTTCAAGAGGTAGTACAGAATGAAAAAGGTGTGATGAAGGGTGAATGGGGGAAAAAATATGGACTAAACCTAAGCCGTAAGGGGAACTGCAAGGACGGTATACGAGAGGAGTGACTTATGGAACTGATAAAAGAATATGATAATGAGATGAGAAGAGGACCAAGATGAAATTGGCACAAATAAATAAAGAAATAAAGATAAAGGGACTAAAATCAAGGCATAGATGGGAACTAGAGGAGAGGTATTGATAAAACTGAAAGGCTGAACGTATATGAAGATGATTTTTAAATGTAATGTAAGAGGGACGCATTTTGAAGAGAAGAGAATGGGTAAAAGATCTGACTCTGGACCACAATACACCACCCTACATCGTCAGAATACGACATTGGTTTAAGGAAGAGGGAAGCGGTATGAAGAGAGGAAAAAAAAAGAGAAAGAGAGAAAGGACCACGTAAAAAAAATGAAATTGAAAAAAAAAGCTTTAAATCGTGGTATACCCTGTACACTACCCAAACAAGACGCTGGTATTAAAAACTGAAGGAAACGGCACTATGAGATGAAATTGCGTGATACATAATATGATTTTACACCATCCTACACCACTCCCCATCGTCTACACCGCTCCAATATGACGACACAACTGTAGATATAAGGCTTGGTAGAAACGATTTAATATGAGGCGGCGGCTTCTGCTGATGCCTAAGGACTTGACGAGGGTAATGGCAACGCACTCTACACCACTCTACATCCTCCTACACCAGTTTACACCAGCCTACACCGCCCTACACCAGCGTACGGACCCGCCACGGCCGCTCAGCACTACTGCCGCGGGGAAACTGCACCAGTAGCCACACGCCCCTCCATCCTTCCCCCCTCCCTCCACCCTCCCCCCTCTCTCTCTTTTCCCTCCTGCGCCTCCTCCATCCACAGACCTGCCTAGTTTCCTCCTCTCTCTCTCTCTATCTCTCTTCCTTCCTTCCGCTCTATATCTCAGCTTATACTTTCTTCCTCCAGCTTCCTCTCTCTCTCTCTCTCTCTCTCTCTCTCTCTCTCTCTCTCTCTCTCCCTCTCTGCTGCGCTACCTGCACCCACAGACCTGGTTTTCCTCCACCTTCCCTCCCATTCTCCTTCCTTACCTCAACGGTTTTACATTCTTTTCACGTCCCTCTTTCCCTCCTTTTTCCTTCCTTCCGTCCTTCCTCCATCCTCATGTCAATACCTGCTGTAGTTTCCTCCTCCCTTCTGCTCTTCCACCTTGCCTCTCCCTTTTTTCCTTTTGTATTTCTTGCTTCCTCCTTCCCCTTCCCACCTCTCCCCTTCAACTTCTTCTCTTCCACACAACCATCCTTCCCACCTCCCTCTCTTCCCTCCTGAATCTCCTCCCTCCACAGCTCCTAGTTTCCTCCCGTTCCTCCTCCCTCCCACTCCTCCTCCTCCTCCTCCTTTCCTCCTATTCCCTTCCTGTAGTCGTAATGGACCAAGGTTCGAATCCCAGCTGGGGCAGGGAAGAGTTTAAGGATTTGAATTTCACAAAAGCAGACTTTACTGATCTACCAGAAGACCCGCCGACACGTAAAAATACCCCGCTAATATCAATGCATCAGTCCTGTATGAGACAGGCCTAGCATGTATTCAATATGGACGGTGGGTGTTGGTGCCGAAGTAGCGACACGTAGAGGTGTATGGTATGTAGGAGAACTAATGGGCCTTGGGAGCACCTTGAAAGCAGGCTGTGAAGCTTATACCCAGGGTCGGACACATTAAAAGAAAAAAAAAAAAAATCCCTCTTCACTTCTTCCCTTCCCTCAAATTTCCTTCCCTCCTCCCTCCATCTCAATTCCTAGTTTCCTCCTCCTTCCTTTCACTCCCGTCCTTCCTTCCTTCCTACTTTCGCTACCACTCCTTTCTTCCCTTTCTCTTCCCCGACCTCTTTTTCCTCATTCCTCCATCTCAATTCTTAGTTTTCTCCTCCTTCCTTCTGTGCCTCCTTACTTGTCAATTACTTACTTTCTTTGTCTTTTTTCCCCTCCTTATATTTTGCCTCATTCCTTCCTTCCTTTCGCCTTATCTTTGTCCTCCTTTCTTAGTTCCTTTCCCGTTGTCTTTTTCCTCCCTCCCTCCTTTCTTCCTCTCTCCACGAACCTGCTGTACCTTTCCTCAACCGCAATATCTATTTTCCTCCTTACCTCTCCTCTCCCCCCTCTACCTCCTCCCTACCTCTCCACAATATTGCTTTCGTCCTCCCTCCCTCTCTCTCCAGAGTCAAGTTTCTTCCTCCCACGTTCCTTTCTTCCACACATCTTCCCTCCTACTATTCCCTCCACTCTCTTGCTTTCTTACGTCTCTCCCAATTTCGTTTTTTACCCAAATCTTCTTCTCCTCTATTTGTTTCTGTTGTTAATTCTTTCCCTCCATAACTGAACATCATATTGCCCTTTTGCTCGCCTCCTCCCCTCCCCTCCCCTCTTGTACTCCTCCTACTCTGCCGCCTTTAGTCCATTCTTACTTCGGTCTTACTCCTCCCCTCTTCATCCCCCTCCTCCCTTCCATTCATACACAGCTCTTCCTCGCTATCTCTTATCCCCCCTTCCCCCCTCCACTGCAACTTCCGACTCTCTCTTTCTCTCTCTCTCCCTCTCTCCCCCCATCAACGCACGCGCGCCACTCTACACACGCGCGCACGTACCACGCACCAACTGGGTCCACCGCCTGCTCGATACTGCCAGGCTCCAACCCCCCCCCCCCGCACACACACACACACACACACACACACACACACACACACAAAACCCTGTCACATGCTTTTTGTTTATCCCCTTCAACAGAGCACTCTCGCTTGCTAAACACTAACTGTGTACTTTTCAAACCACTTTTGTCTGCCAGTGTGTGTGTGTGTGTGTGTGTGTGTGTGTGTGTGTGTGTGTGTGTGTGTGTGTGTGTGTGTGTGTGTGTGTGTCTTTCCTTCAGTTTGTCTAATACACACACACACACACACACACACACACACACACACACACACACACACACACACCAACTTTTTATTTACAGTCTCCAGCAAGTCACGGCCACTCCCTCAACACCACCAACCATGTTTCATAATTAAGGTCATTCTCATCACCAGCACCACCACACATAATTATATTGGTATAATTATTGGCTCAACATAATATTACCTTTGCCTCTTTACTATGATTATGTCTTTTATTTCATCCTTGCTACTCCTACGATTTATTCATCTATTTATTGATTGATTTATTTCTGGTTTAGTTTTAGGGAACTCTAGCAGCAAAGGGCTTACGAACTGTTTACATTAACCACTTCACTACGAGAGGCCTACCGTATTGTAAACTGGCCTAATGACATTCTTCTGGTAATAAAGGGTTCACACACACACACACACACACACACACACACACACACACACACACAGCAGATATACATAATGACATTTTATCGCCCATTTACATTTACAAATCTCAATCATGATACATACATACATATACATACATACATATACATACATACATACATTCAGTTTCGCTTTCCTCATACACACACACTTCTTTCGCCATACATACACAAACATACAAACAAGCTGTCGATTCAAACATTTAAACAGGCATCCAGATGTGTATTAGCGCTATTATTTACACACACACACACACACACACTCTCTCTCTCTCTCTCTCTCGACGGTCATAAGCCATTTATTCAACAACAAATCACATCCACTTACTAAACAGCACCTGCCAAGACAAACTGCTCTCTCTCTCACACACACACACACACACACACACACACACACACACACACACACACACACACACACACACACACAGCCGCTATCTTTTTATTCACACCCACCAACAAATCATTCCCACTTGCTAAACACGACTCATAATTTACCCTTTAGACCTCTCTCTCTCTCTCTCTCTCTCACCCACACTGCACAACACCCACACGTTACCAATAACACTGTTCATGGTCGCTTACTTTACCAGCTCGCCCTGCCCACATACGTACACACACATTGCCAACACCACCCTACATTTATCCATATGGCTACACCACTGCCAACTTCTGCCTTTCCTGCTATACTCTTTTCACTTTAACTTGGCCTAATTTTGTCATTTCTCCTTCTTCAGGGGGTCGAAGTGTAACACCTGATGAAAACTCCTTCCTACATTATAAAGTCAAATCTCGACTACAATATGTTTATGTATTTTCTAGTATGTATGTATGAATGTATATATGTATGCATGTATGAATGTATATATGTATGTATGTATGTACGTTTTGGTATGTATGTATGTACCGGGTATGTATCTCTAGATGATTTTACTCAGGTCAGGCGACACCCCGAGTACTGAATGGTTTAAAACAAATCTAAATCACTTCCTTGAATACGATTATTTTTTTTGACCTCCGTGCTGGCATCACCAGACGATTCTGTTTCTCTTCGGAGACAGCCTCTGCGGTGAAGGGATTACTCCTACAAAAAACCTGATAGTAAACGGTGGGTAATGTCAAGGTGAAAAGTTGTCACACGGTAGGGGCATAGGAAGTACAGTCGGGGTCAGAATAGTGTCAGAGTCAGTGATGGTGGAAATGACACACCTTCACTGCCACTGACTCCTGTGACTCTCTACCCTGACTGTATCTTCATCTTACACACCTGTTGTCCCTTGAACCACCACCTCAAAAACACCAGCTCCCGACTGTACATTACACCTTGTCTCCCCTCACACTGCCGGCTAATACTTTCCTTCATTCACCTAGCACAACCTTCTGCATCCATCATAGGTGCTTCACAAAGGCAGTTACCGGTACATGTATATACTTAAACCTGGATTATACTGTCTGTGGGCAATAAGGACGAAAATACTATACATCACTGTGCTAAGTGTATTAATGAAGACAGTTTCTATTTCTTTAATGATGAGATCTCTTAAATAAATAAAATCGTCCGGCTGTACCTAAAATACTGTACACCTCTTCTTTACTGCAAATAATAAACAACCAAAGACCAAGCCCGTCTACGAGTCAATTACTTCAACACCGTCACCATTCAATCACCTGTCACACACACACACACACACACACACACACACACACACACACACACACACACACACACGACACCAGTCACCTCATTATAACTTTAACCCTTACCAAACCACTCACATTACTCTAACTTACTTAACTATCCCTGCCTTCTTATATATAAAAGTCTATGTAACCACACCCTCTCCTTTCCACACCAACCACATCTCCCTACCTTCATTACCTAAGCATATCTAACCCCACCCACCCTTTCCTCACCATCCACACCACCTGAGCTTCACTATACAAGCACTCTCTCTCCACACTATCCAAATCCTACTTCGAAAGACTATCTTACATCCGCCTGCCATTCCTGCTCTATAAGACATGCATATCCACAATTCACTCTCCACATCATGTCCATTTACACTATCCACTCCACTATCCTTACATCCCAATCCAACCTGACATTACATTATTTCATCCCAGACAAACAGATTATATTCATCCACAACCTCACTTTGCCATTCCCATCATCTTCAATCATACTGTCCACCTCACTATCCACATTATCCCGATCCATCTCACTACATCATATTACCTCACGGCACTCTTGTCTTGCTGTATGTTTCTACAGTATCTATACCTTCACCTCACCATCAGCATAATCAATTCAGTTCACCATCTTACACCCACTTCGTTGGTATCCCTGCACTGCTATTCATGTTTATCCATACTACCTAATCCTTCACCTTACCGCTTACACTCACCCATCCATAACTACCTCACCCTTATATCTCCATCCATACCAACATCACATGATCAACACCATCTCACCCACACCTCTCACCTTCCCATCCTCATCCAAACTATCTCACCCATTCCTTCGCTCTCAGAAATATTACCATTCACGCCATCTCGGCACCACCTTGTCATCTACATATCACACACATACATTTCACTCAACATCATCTTATCATCTACACATCACACACACACATTTCACTCACCTCAACATCACCTAACCACATCACTCACATACATATATTTCTCCCACATCTTAACATCACCTTATCATCTAACAACATCACTCACAAATATTTCACACTAACATCACCAAACACATCTCGACCATACCTAACTCAACATGTACAATAATCCATACTTTCTCAACATCACTTTATCAATCAACACTCTCACCAGTATCTTTCTTACATCACCACACACAAACAAATCACCCACACCATCTCCCGCTCATATCATCACCATCAATATCATAATCATCATCTCCCCCTCACCCCCTCATCTACGGCAGCTATTTCCACATGCATCTCATTCCCAGCAATCCACTAACACGATCTTACGCCCACATCACCACCCAAATTACCTCCCTCCTTCCAATATACCTCTTCCTCCCATCCCCTATCCCCACGTCAACATGGCACTCCTCGCCCCATCTCCCTCTTCCCTCCATCCCCCTCCAATACACCTCTTCCTCCCATCCCCTATCCCGACGTCAATATGGCACTCCTCTCCTCCTTCCCCTCGTCCACGACCAATATGCCTCTCCCCACCTCCCATCCCCCATCAATATACTTTTCCCCACCCCTCACCCCACAAGCCCCTCCTCGCCTGCCAACAATCAACAGCCTCTAAAAATAACAAATGTCTCTCTTTATTTCACCCACAAATGCAGGAAATAGCCCACTGTGCTACAAAATGACGATAAAAAGACGTCACTAACACCAACACCACCATCCAATTCCTCTTTCCCACTCAATAAATGTGGCTGGAAATGACAAACACTGCACTGCTAAAATACGGCTATCACCAACTCCGTAAGGAAACTTCTTTAACATGAATCTTACAGTCTTACACTCCAATTTCCTTCCGTCACTTACTAATCGGCAACCATACAAATATAACTAATGGCAGTGTTAAAACTTAAATTAAAACGCCAGTTACCAACCGTATGGTCCTGTGAAGAGAACAGGTATAAATAAGTGGCAAAAAGGCTATATGTAAGTGGGTTTGAAGGTGGGAGGAGACGTGGTAAGACAAACAGATGGCAGGTGTATAAGGGTAAATGAGTGTATACGAAAAAGCGAGAATTGGAGGTACCTACTGTATACGACACAAGGTAACGTAACAACTACTCCCTCAATTTCCTTTTATAGTCACTCAAAACCCCTCCATGACTCCATCCACCTAGCAGGATAACTGATAATATTTACGGCGTTAATCAACCACATGCAAAACAGTGCAATACAAATTTCTGCACTGCATGTAGCAAAAGTAGCAACATTGGACTGAATTACCTTTGCAATGAACGAAATATGATCCTTCCACCCCCAACAGCAAATAAGACGAGACACCATTTACAGCGGCAATCATCAAACCACGTACAGTGTATTACAAACATTTACACAGCACAGAGCACAAACAACAAACTCATATTAGGGTTTTCCTTCAGCAATCACCCAAAAATCAACTATCCACCCCACCAGCTAACAAGACGAGATCATATTTACATCAATCACCAACCAACAACCTTTAATACAAGCAGCAACCTTACACTCAAGTTCCAATTATATCATCCACCTAAAATCAGCCAACCACCACAACTAACAAGACAAAGCAACACAAACAGCCTCAAATACCGAAAACCAACCTGTATTAAAACCATCAACCTTACACTCAATCTCCGTTTTATAATCGATTCTCAACCAGTCACACTCACAACAGTCAACAGGACGACTATTTACAGCGTTAATCACCACCAGAACAGTGTAATATATACTGCTATGCAACACTAAGTACAAACAACAACCTTCCATTCAGTATCATTTTATCACCAGCCAAAAATCTACTTTTCCACCCCGCCCACTGACAAGACAAGAGGATATTTACAGCATCAATCACCAACTATGAAGTGTAATATACATACCTATACAATAAACACTACATTAAATAACCATAAACTTAATTTCCCTTTAACAATTAACCAAAAATCAACCATCCACCTTCACAACAGTTAACAAGACGAGATGGTATTTACAGCATCAATCTCCATCCCCCCCCTCCTCCTTCGCTAATGAGGGTCAATAAATTAATGGATAAACACTAATGGTCTTTAACACCTGGGATTTAATGACAGCCAATGACCGCGGTGAAAAGAAGGCAGGTTGTTTAAAGGGCCTCGAGCGTGGGAACGCGGGAGGAGGCGTGGGAAAGTTGGTGGGAGGGGAGGAGGGAGTGAAACAGAGAGAGAGAGAGAGAGAGAGAGAGAGAGAGAGAGAGAGAGAGAAATAATTATGATCTCACTTTACCTTTGAGAGAGAGAGAGAGAGAGAGAGAGAGAGAGAGAGAGAGAGAAATAATTATGATCTCACTTTACCTTTGAGAGAGAGAGAGAGAGAGAGAGAGAGAGAGAGAAATAATTATGATCTCACTTTACCTTTGAGAGAGAGAGAGAGAGAGAGAGAGAGAGAGAGAGAATAATTATCTTACTTTACCTTTCCGGCAGGACGACTGAACACATCAAAACCACTACATACCTGCAAATGAAAGGAAAAACAATTAATTACATAAAAACACACCCAGAGAGAGAGAGAGAGAGAGAGAGAGAGAGAGAGAGAGAGAGAGAGAGAGAGAGAGAGAGAGAGAGAGAGAGAGAGAGAGAGAGAGAGAGAATAAATAAAAACGGGAGAAAAGTGTGATATTCTTTGGGGGGGGGGGGAAGAAAAACTAATAATGAAATCTTAAGAAAATAAAGGTGAAAGAAAAGGAGGAGGAGGAGGAGGAGGAGGGATGCAGAACTGTGATAAAATTAGGAGTATAAATGGATGTGATGGGGAGAAAAAGAGAAAAGAAAAAAAATGGCAGGAGATAAATGGAGGGGAGGGAGAGTAATAGAAGGAAACAGAGGAATGAAAGAGATATGGGAGGGAGACAGGGAAATGAATGGGGGAGGAGAGGGGGAATGCAAGAGGGGAAGGGAAAATATATGTGAGAGAGAGGGGGAATGGCTGGGGGAAAGAGAGGGACTGAGAGGAGGAGGAGTGGAATGAAAAGGGGAAGGGAGGGAATGTAACCTGGGAGAGAAGAGCTACTTGGAACGGAGAATGAGACTGAAAGGGGGGAAAGGGGTGAATGTGATGGGGGGAGGGAAATGAGAGAGGGGGAGTGGGGGAGAGGGAAATGAGAGAGGGCAGAGGGGGGAGGAAAATGAGAGAAAGTGGGGAGGGGGAGAAGAGAAATGAGAGAGGGGGTGGGGGGAAGGAAATGAGAGAGGGGAGAGGGGGGAGGGAAATGAGAGAGGGGGAAGGGGGAGAGGGGGGGAAGGGAAATGAGAGAAGGGGAGAGGGGGGAGGGAAATGAGAGAGGAGGAGGGGAGGGGGGAAACAGAAGAGAGTCAGGGAGGGGGAAGAAAGAAATGAGAGGGATGGGGGGAAACAAGAATAGGTTAGAGGGAAATGAGAGAGTGAGGGGAAGGGAAATGAGAGAGTGAGGGGAAGGGAAATGAGAGAGTGGGGGAGAGGGAACTGAGAGAGGAAGGGGGAGGGGGATAGGCAGACTGCGTGTGGGCTGGTGAATATAGCTGTGAGGAGATTGGAGAGAAGGGGAGGGACGGAAGGAGGAGGGAGGTAAAGGTGAAGTAGCTGCGGAGGAGGAGAGGTACAAGAATAGATAGAGGGAAGGAGAGGGAAAGAGGAGGGAGGGAGGAATGTAAGAGGAGAAAGGAAGGACAGAGGGGAGGTAAAGGGCACGAAAAAGTGAGGGGGGGGAACAAATAGAATGGAGGGAGCAGGGTGATAAGGGGGAGAGAAGGGAGATGAGAGGGAGGGGACGGATAAGAAAAGCTGAGTTTGATGGGAGGGAGGGAAGAGGGGAGGGAGGGAAAGGAAGGGGAGGAAGAGGGGAGACAGGGAAAGGAATGGGAAGAAGAGGGGAGGAAGGGAAAGGAGGGGGAGGAAGAGTGGGGGGAGGAAGAGGGAGGAGGAAGAGGGGGGAGGAAGAGAGGAGGGAGGGAAAGGATGGGGTGAAAGGATGGGGTGAAAGGAGGGAGGGAGGTAGGGGAATTTGGCTCTAGTTCCTCCATTCATCTCTCTCTGGGCAGAGGAAAATCTGGGCTTCCTCCCTCCACCTCCACCACCCGTCTAATTGCTCCACCACAAAACCTGTATGCCATTTTAGTGTTGTTTTACCTCCACCACTACAGCAGCCGCGAAGTACCCAGCTTAGGAAAGACTTTACGAACTGAAGAGGTCATACACAGCCTTCATTAACCTCTCTCTCTCTCTCTCTCTCTCTCTCTCTCTCTCTCTCTCTCTAAGCTGAGTAGAAGCACGTAGAGGCAGCAGGAATAAAAAAAAAAAATAAATATAAACTTGTCACTATAATCAAAGGGTTAGTGTTATTTTTACCTGTACCACAACACCTGTATATGCTACTTCAATCCTTTCACCACAAGGACGTATTCTATTATTATTCTTGTTACCGAAATTCCTCACGTACTGCAGATATCTGGTAAACTCTTCCAAGACGATTTTATTTAACTTAAGAAATGTCTCAACACCTTCAAGATGATTTTATTAAACTTACGAAATCTGGCTAACATTTCAATATGATTTTATTTATCTTACGAAATCTGATAAGTACTTTCAAGACGATATTATGTTACTTACGAAATCTGGTTAACACTCAAGCTGATTTTATTTAACTTACGAAATTCCTTAGGTAATATCTGGTTAACAATTTCAATCTATATTTTTATCTGCAGGTTATTCTTGCAACTTTCCATCACAGTCAGCTTCCGGGAGACCTCTCGTAGTGAAGGGGTAGAGAAAGACTATACCTATCCTCTCCAGTTTGATATTATTCTCTTAAACTGAATAAAAATCGGAGAGAGAGAGAGAGAGAGAGAGAGAGAGAGAGAGATTGTAATGAAAAATACGTCCCCGGGTTGAAAGGGTTAATGAAGATTATCGCATCCCTCCAATTCGAAATGCCTATTCTACGCTTCAAACTACTGTGTCCATGCTAATAATACAGTAACAGTGATAATAATAATAATAATAAGCGAAAGATAATAGAGTAATAATAATAATAATAATAATAATAATAATACAGCCAATAATTTCAGTGCAGGTATGTCGTTTTCATTCATTCCTCACCATCATCCCAGCCTCTTCCATCCCATTCATTCATTCCTTTGAGTAAGCTGTGAAAACAAAACAAACCCGTACATACTTTTAGCCTTCATTAGCATACCGGTAATTGGTTTATGGTTATTATTAGCCATCATCATTATTTACACGATAATGACGGCAATCAACCAGTGTAATTTAAAACCACTTTCGAATATTTCACACACACGCACCACGCAACCTCATTTCCGGCACCATATTTTATTGGCAAAAACCACACTCTCTCTCTCTCTCTCGTTCCTTCTTTTATATATTTTTTCTTAAATAAATCGTACTGCATATGTCCACTGTCAAAGCTTTTTAGTATATTACACACACACACACACACACACACACACACACACACACACACACACACACACAAACCAAAGCCCCTGATGTCATAACCCACAAAAAACTATTACACGTCTCCTCTCTTTACCCATACAAAACAACACGCTAGTTCCCGCTGGCAAATCCTCCGTTTTCTGTGGCGTAATAATAGCACCAGCCTGGACAAGCTACCATAAGGCGGGATGATGTTCACGTTGGGAAACAACCACAACGCCTACACAATGGATGAGGGACAGCTTTCTACTTCCTCTTCTCCCTTCTCTATTTCTTCTTCGTTAATCCCTACATCCCTCCTCTCTTCCTTATACCTCTCTTCATCAGAATTTCTCTCACAAATATGTCAACAAAATGACAAAAAAGTTTCCTACTACCGATACTTCTCCTCCCTGTGAACCTACTTGAATTTTGCGTCACGTTTGACCACACCCTTCATATACTTAATACGTTGACAATTTAGTGTTATCTTACTTTTCCTATCATTCCTATCAACTGATAAGAAGACTTCTTACTTCCTTTCCTCCCTTACTTCCCTCTACACTTCCTCTATATATTTAAGCACTCCTTTCTGTTGCCGTATTTTCTGTGCAATAATTACTTCGTTCCTCGAGCTAATATTTTTCTAGCATTTTCGATTATTCACGCCAGTTCTCTGTTTACAGGTACACTTGCAATTATAGGGCATGGAAACTAAACTGGCATCGGTGTAAAATCTCCCAACAAAAACATATGATAGCTGAAGTCACCCAATACCAGTAATGAGTTTAGAAGAAAGAATCTTTACACCATTGCCACATTAGCTGCCCTGCCCGTATATCTGCAAATTAATCTCTTACATTCAGCTGACGTCAATTTGTAGTTTATTCTGCCTGCTACTTGGTGATTCATTCTTATTAGGAAAGGCTTCTCGTACTGAAGCAGTATATTAGGGCCATGTATTCTGGCTATCTCTAATTCATCCAACTCGAAAAGTCTATTGCAAGCTGAACGAAGTCGTCAGGAGATGGTCAGAATGAAATGAAGGTGATAATCCTAGGCTCAAAGGGTTAACTGAGACAACATACCTCACTCTCTGTTTCTTTTATGTTCTATTTAATCTATTACTTCAAGCATTAAATTTCACTTTCACCAATAGTCTTCATTTCTAAAGGTCTAACCAAGTGTCTGTTTGCGCCATCATTCAACGAGGACTCGAGGCTGAAGAGCTGTCGTGATGTTTACATAACAAAACCTCCTCCGATATGATATGGCGAATTCCAGTGACATTACACCAATACACTGCATCTCACCCCAAGGCTTTCAATGCAATACCGTACAATCAGCCCGTAACCATCCTTGCTTTGAGACAACGTAATAAAATACAGTAATAAAGTACAATAAGCAACAGTCGCTGAGGCCAGAGATAAGGAACCTTGTGAGTGATAAGAAATGATAAGAGTCAATAATGAGACGGAGGTGGTAACCGAGCTGGTCATGGCTGTGTGGGTACAGGAGAGAAGTGTGGTTTGAAGTTACAGTCATACGGCACAGAAATGGTGGGAACGGGAAACCAATGAGGATTCAAAAACCATACAAAGTAAATTCTCGAAGTGTAAAAGGCTTCGTGGTAGTATCGTACATACGTCAAGTAGAGGCAAATTATACGGTCAAGCAAAGTAGCCTACATATTATACTCGTACTGCATTTATAATATTAAAATACCACAACCCACTGGACATCTTAGTTTCCCTTACTTGGTCTGGGTTCAATACTTTAGGAATTACTCGTATATCTCCGTATATGCTCATTAACTGGGCTATATGGTTCTCCTATACATAACGTGGTCGCAGATGGGGTGCCGAGTGGGTAATGTTTCGGAAAATAATGATAGCAACGTAAAGGTCGAGGTGGCATAACAGAGGTCCCGCTGCTGGGTGGTGATAGGTGAGGGGGTTATCTGACTGACTCAAGCTGATAACACACACACACACACACACACACACACACACACACAGTCTCACCCTACCCTTTGCTACAGGCAATTTCTTACGGACATTGTATACACTAACACGAACAGATACCGGTACACAAAAAAAAAGGTTCTTCTATTATAAAAGGAACTATGGAAACTTTTTGTTGTTATTGTAGAGTTGTAAATTTCAGCCCTAAGCTCAGGTGAACGAGAGTCGACTGCAGGAAATCGGTCACTTCAGTCGCTTCCAGAGGACTTTTGTTGAGGTTATGCTGAAGGGTTGTCTTTGAGGAGATAGAGAGTAAAAATAAAAGAATGTTGTCAAGGTGGTGATAGCAATAATATGGGCAGGTGTGGTGGTGCAAGCGCTGCGAGGGTGGGTGGTGATAGGGGTGTAAATGTGATGATAGCACTGGCAAAAGCGGGGGTGGTGGTGTAAGTGTTGAGTGGGTAGTGCTATGGGTGGGTTTATCAGGCTGATTTCAACTGATAAGACACATACACATACCTACATATACTGGCCTTGAAATGATAACACACACACACACACACACACACACACACACACACACACACACACACACACACACACACACACAAACCGAAAAAGCCAAAAATCCCAACATAAACAAAAATTAAATTAAATACGTCCGAAATACGAGCACGTAATATATCACGTGTATTTCAAGACGGCCAATCACGCCACTCCTGAGAAAAGTAAATTGAAAGAAAGAATTTTGGCTAAGTCTGTAGCTTCGTGTTTAATTTTTACCGCTGGATAAAACTTTGTTGCTTGTTTGCATACACACAGGAAGAACTAAACAAATACAGGATGACATGCAGAAAACACACACACACACACACACACACACACACACACACACACACACACACACACACACACACACACACACACACAGAAATATGAATGTGCGAGGGGAAACTGCTATAAATCCCCGTCTTCCTGGCCAGCACATGACACTTCCTCTGCAACACTGGCCATTTCACTGTTCCCACTTGGCTTCCCCTTTTGTCCTCTCTCTGGCAGTTCTGTCCTCTTTATTCAATTTCCTCCTCTTCTTTATTACCCTCAGTTGAACATCCATCTCCTTTTTTAATGTCTGTCTTTCTTTTCAATCCACAGCGTGTCTCATTCCATCACTTTCTTCCTTGTATTCCATTTCCCCCATCTTCCCCCTCTATTTCCACCCTCTCTTCTCCTCCACATTACAGCTACTAACGCCTTTCATCAGTAATTAGCCACTACCGCATCCCTACCAACACTACTGCCAACAATTTACCTCTCACCCTACCAACAACAATTTATTTCCTACCCTACCAACACTACTATCAACAACGATTTAGTTCCTACCCTACCAACACTACCACCAACAACGATTTGGTTCCTACCCTACCAACACTATTACCAACAACGATTGATTTCCTCCCCTACCAACTCTACTACTACCAACAAAGGCTTTTTCCTACTCTACCAACGCTACTACCATCAACAATTTATTCCTTACCACATTCCTACCAACAACACTCTCACCTAAGATTATTTCCATCCTAACCATTTGCATACAACAGGGCATTCAATAATAATCATTAAAAAATCCTAATAATCCAATAATCCATCCATCACGGGCGGATTACTGGATTATTCGGTGGCTGGTTCAAGGGGCGCCCATCATCCACCCAGTACTGGTGTCTTCAGGTGACTACACTGAGACAGACCAAATTATTTCCTGTACCCACGTCACCATTCTCTTTCCTGGATGATAATTACTACTACTATTACTACTACTACTACTTCTACTGCTAATACTACTACTGCTGCTGCTCCTACTACCATTAAAACTAATAATAATAATAATAAAGTTACAAACCACCAGAAACAAATGCTACACCAACAATTCTAACGTCATAATTAGAGTGTAATGACTTTATTACAGGGCATCCAACAGTGACACAAAACCTTTAACAACAACAACAACTGCAACAATCGGTAAGAGAAAGGACGCAACACACACACACACACACACACACACACACACACACACACACACACACACACACACCAGGCGCGCATACTACTACTACTACTACTAATAATAATAATAACAATAACCAACAACAATAAGTGATAATAATAATAATAATAATAATAATAATAATAAATAATAATAATATCCAACAACAGTAACAAAGTAAATAATAATCATAATAATAACAGTAATAATAAAAACAATAAATAATAATAACAACAACACTCAATTTTACCCCAAACAATAGCGTGCCCTCATCAGTAACACCAAACACTTCCTTATCAAGACGAAGGACAAGGAAACAGCAAACAAAAGAATGCAACAAAAACCGGTGCAACAACAACAACATAAACAACAACAACGAGAGAGAGACCTTGGGCAATGCACGACCCCGCTATTGTGTCAAAGCTATAAAAGACCCCACACACTGCAACCCCGATATAGGGAACACAGGGATGGAAGAGAAGGGAATGGAGGAGGAGGAGGAGGATACAGAACGTGAGAGCTCCTCGAAGACAGATGCAAATCATGGTATATGCAAAAGAGTTGATGATGATGATGATGATGATTCCGTTGCTAATGGTGTAAAAGGTGAATGTCAACACCTTAATGACGATGCTGAAAAAGATAGCTATTACATTTCCACCTGTGTATTGTTAGTTTCAATGTCGTCATTTCTTCCCTCTGCTATATTCTGCTTTATTAAATTTCTTACTCTCCTTCGATAATTACCTTCCTTTAGTGACAAGGCCTCCTATCTTATCTAGCAGGATCTGCGCGCGCGCACACACACACGCACACGCACACGCACACACACACACACACACACACAAAACTTTTACTGACATCCCTTATGAACCGGAACAAACAACTGTGTTTACCTGGATGTGTATAACTCGTATAATATATAAATGTATGTATATGTATGTATGTATATATGTATGTATATTTTTAGCAAGTTAAATGACTGGACACGCATATTTTTAATTAGCTTTGCAGTCAGTACGGTATATAAGAGACGAGTATGAGGCGTATTTCCGTGAGTTCGGGAAATTTACTATCATTTTTTTCATAGTTAGTTATTATCGAACACTAACTATAACTAAGAGGAGGCCTGACATACTCCCATAAAACTCAGCAGTGCGACTCGATCAGATGTACATAAATAACTAGTAAAAAACGGGGAAATTCCTACCACTGCTACAGGTTATTAAAAGTGTCCATTAACATCTGATAAGAAAAAAACTAATGAATTAATAGGAAACACTTTTTTTTTTTTCACTTCCTTTCCATTCTCTCTCTCTCTCTCTCTCTCTCTCTCTCTCTCTCTCTTTTGCAGTGAAGAGGGAACCAAAGTCTTTAAGGTTCTACGAGATCTAAGTGAAGGAGAATACGGCCTTCAATAACATGTCCTACTTTTGATCATTATTTTTCCTTGTACGAAACGATTTTACTGAGCTTTGGAGACACTGCCAACTGGAATACTGGGATACGGCTTTTTCAATATTATGGGGCTCTCCTATTAGCAATGAGCATTAAACCCTAAACTGCGTCATGGGAGTGAAGGGGTTACTTAGTGGATGGCGAGGTGAGATGGGGCGAAAATGTGCAGGTAACCCCTATTCTCGTAGAGTAAGGAAGTTCCCTCACACCACTTCCTAAGCGATTTATTTTGCATATTACACCGTGCCGTCCTCTTCCGTGCAACTTAAATCACTCTAACCACCATACTCTGCATAAATGACGCACAAAACGATATTAGCCGGCCGCATCC